>NW_027490121.1:756312-974613 GCF_050948175.1 Xylocopa sonorina
GATTTAAGGAGCACTAGAACTCTATTGCTACGATACGTAGACATCTGCAAACGCTATTTCCAGGCATGGAAGTGTCGCATTTACATTCTTTTGAAGCGAATACGAGGTATACTTAACACTCCAAAATGAATGTCACATCTTATCACGAAACATAGAAGTGAAATGCGACATCTCGTTTTAAGAAGCAATAGAACTCTATTGCTACGATACGTAGAAATCTGCAAACGCCATTTCCTAGCATGGAAGTGTCGCATTTACATTCTTTTGAAGTGATTACGAGGTATACATGACATTTCGCAAAGAATATTATATCTTATCATGAAACATCGGAATGAGGTGCTATATCGCGTTTTGAGAGGCATTAGAACTCTATTCCTAATATACGTAGACATCTGCAAACTCTATTTCCTAGCATGGAAGTTTCGCATTTACATTCTTTTGAAGTGAAAACGAGATGTACATGACACTTCGCAATGAAAATTATATCTTATCATGAAACATAGGAATGAGTTGCAATATCGCGTTTTGAGAAGCATTAGAACTCTATTGCTACGATACGTAGACATCTGCAAACGCTATTTCCTAGCATGGAAGTTTCGCACTTACATTCTTTTGAATTGTATACGAGATATACATGACACATCGGAATGAATATTATATCTTATCATGAAACATAGGAATGAGTTGCGATATCGCGTTTTGAGAAGCATTAGAACACTATTGCTTCGATACGTAGACATCTGCAAGCGCTACTTCCTAGGAAGGATGTGCCGCTTTTACATTCTTGTGATGTGAGTACGAGGTATACATGACACTTCGCAATGAATATTATATCTTATCATGAAACATAGAAGTGTGTTGCGATATCGCGTTTTGAGAAGCACTAGAACTCTATTGCTACGATACGTAGACATCTGCAAACGCTATTTCCTAGCATGGAAGTGTCGCATTTACATTCTTTTGCAGTTAATATGAGGTATACATGACATTTCGCAATGAATATTATATCTTATCTCGAAACATAGAAGTGAGATGCTATATCGCGATTTAAGAAGCACTAGAACTCTATTGCTACGATGCGTAGACATCTGCAAACGTTATTTCCAAGCAAGGAAGTGTCACATTCACATTCTTGTGAAGAGAAATCGACGTATACAGGACACTTCGCAATGAATATTATATCTTATCTCGAAACATAGAAGTGAGATGCGATATCGTGTTTTATGAAGCATTAGATCTCTATTGCAACGATACGTAGACATCTGCAAACGCTATTTCCTAGCATGGAAGTGCCGCATTTACATTCTTTCGAAGATAATACGAGGAATACATAACACATCGCAATGAATATTATATCTTATCATGAAAGATAGAAGTGAGATGCGATATCGCGATTTATGGAGCACTAGAACTCTATTGCTACGATGCGTAGACATCTGCAAATGTTATTTCCTAGCATGGAAGTGTCGCAATTACATTCTTTTGCAGTTAATATGAGGTATACATGACATTTCGCAATGAATATTATATCTTATCTCGAAACATAGAAGTGAGATGCTATATCGCGATTTAAGAAGCACTAGATCTCTATTGCTACGATGCGTAGACATCTGCAAACGTTATTTCCAAGCAAGGAAGTCTCACATTCACATTCTTGTGAAGAGAAATCGACGTATTCAGGACACTTCGCAATGAATATTATATCTTATCTCGAAACATAGAAGTGAGATGCGATATCGCGTTTTATGAAGCATTAGAACTCTATTGCTACGATACGTAGACATCTGCAAACGCTATTTCCTAGCATGGAAGTGTGGCATTTACATTCTTTTGAAGTGAATGCGAGGAGTACATGACACATCGCAATGAATATTATATCTTATCTCGAAACATAGAAGTGAGATGCTATATCGCGATTTAAGAAGCACTAGAACTCTATTGCTACGATGCGTAGACATCTGCAAACGTTATTTCCAAGCAAGGAAGTGTCACATTCACATTCTTGTGAAGAGAAATCGACGTATACAGGACACTTCGCAATGAATATTATATCTTATCTCGAAACATAGAAGTGAGATGCGATATCGCGTTTTATGAAGCATTAGATATCTATTGCTACGATACGTAGACATCTGCAAACGCTATTTCCTAGCATGGAAGTGCCGCATTTACATTCTTTTGAAGATAATACGAGGAATACATAACACATCGCAATGAATATTATATCTTATCATGAAAGATAGAAGTGAGATGCGATATCGCGATTTATGGAGCACTAGAACTCTATTGCTACGATGCGTAGACATCTGCAAATGTTATTTCCTAGCATGGAAGTGTCGCATTTACATTCTTTTGCAGTTAATATGAGGTATACATGACATTTCGCAATGAATATTATATCTTATCTCGAAACATAGAAGTGAGATGCTATATCGCGATTTAAGAAGCACTAGAACTCTATTGCTACGATGCGTAGACATCTGCAAACGTTATTTCCAAGCAAGGAAGTCTCACATTCACATTCTTGTGAAGAGAAATCGACGTATTCAGGACACTTCGCAATGAATATTATATCTTATCTCGAAACATAGAAGTGAGATGCGATATCGCGTTTTATGAAGCATTAGAACTCTATTGCTACGATACGTAGACATCTGCAAACGCTATTTCCTAGCATGGAAGTGTGGCATTTACATTCTTTTGAAGTGAATGCGAGGAGTACATGACACATCGCAATGAATATTATATCTTATCTCGAAACATAGAAGTGAGATGCGATATCGCGATTTAAGGAGCACTAGAACTCTATTGCTACGATGCGTAGACATCTGCAAATGTTATATCCTAGCAAGGAAGTGTCGCATTTACATTCTTTTGAAGTGAATACGAGGTATACATAACACTCCACAATGAAGATTATACCTTATCACGAAACATAGAAATGAAATGCGATATCGCGTTCTAAGAAGCATTGGATCTCTATTGCTACGATACGTAGACATCTGCAAACGCTATTTCCCAGCATGGAAGTTTCGCATTTACATTCTTTTGAAGTGAAAACGAGATGTACATGACACTTCGCAATGAATATTATATCTTATCATGAAACATAAGAATGAGTTGCTATATCGCGTTTTGAGAAGCATTAGAACTCTATTGCTACGATACGTAGCCATCTGCAAACGCTATTTCCTAGCATGGAAGTTTCGCACCTACATTCTTTTGAAGTGTATACGAGATATACATGACACATCGGAATGAATATTATATCTTATCATGAAACATAGGAATGAGTTGCGATATCGCGTTTTGAGAAGCATTAGAACTCTATTGCTACGATGCGTAGACATCTGCAAACGTTATTTCCAAGCAAGGAAGTGCCACATTCACATTCTTGTGAAGAGAAATCGACGTATACAGGACACTTCGCAATGAATATTATATCTTATCACGAAACATAGGAATGAGATGCGATAACGCGATTTAAGAAGCATTAGAAAACGTTTGCTACGATACGCAGACATCTGCAAACGCTATTTAATAGCAGGGAAGTGTCGCATTTACATTCATTTGAAGTGAATACGAGGTATACATAACACTCTACAATGAATATTTCACATTATCATGAAACATAGAAATAAGTAGCGATATTGCGTTCTAAGAAGCACTAGAACTCTATTGCTACGATACGTAGACATCTGCAAACGCTATTTCCTAGCATGGAATCTTCGCATTTACATTCTTTTGAAGTGAAAACGAGATGTACATGACACTTCGCAATGAATATTATATCTTGTCATGAAACATAGAAGTGAGATGCGATATCGCGTTTTATGAAGCATTAGATCTCTATTGCTACGATACGTAGACATCTGCAAACGCTATTTCCTAGCTTGGAAGTGCCGCATTTACATTCTTTTGAAGATAATACGAGGATTACATAACACATCGCAATGAATATTATATCTTATCATGAAAGATAGAAGTGAGATGCGATATGGCGTTTTAAGAAGCATTAGAACTCTATTGCTACGATACGTAGACATATGCAAACGCTATTTCCTAGCATGGAAGTTTCGCATTTACATTCTTTTGAAGTGAAAACGAGATGTACATGACACTTCGCAATGAATATTATATCTTATCATGAAACATAGGAATGAGTTGCGATATCGCGTTTTGAGAAGCATTAGAACTCTATTGCTACGATACGTAGACATCTGCAAACGCTATTTTCTAGCATGGAAGTGTCGCATTTACATTCTTTTGCAGTTAATATGAGGTATACATGACATTTCGCAATGAATATTATATCTTATCTCGAAACATAGAAGTGAGATGCCATATCGCGATTTAAGAAGCACTAGAACTCTATTGCTACGATGCGTAGACATCTGCAAACGTTATTTCCAAGCAAGGAAGTGTCACATTCACATTCTTGGGAAGAGAAATCGACGTATACAGGACACTTCGCAATGAATATTATATCTTATCTCGAAACATAGAAGTGAGATGCGATATCGCGTTTTATGAAGCATTAGATCTCTATTGCTACGATACGTAGACATCTGCAAACGCTATTTCCTAGCTTGGAAGTGCCGCATTTACATTCTTTTGAAGATAATACGAGGATTACATAACACATCGCAATGAATATTATATCTTATCATGAAAGATAGAAGTGAGATGCGATATGGCGTTTTAAGAAGCATTAGAACTCTATTGCTACGATACGTAGACATATGCAAACGCTATTTCCTAGCATGGAAGTTTCGCATTTACATTCTTTTGAAGTGAAAACGAGATGTACATGACACTTCGCAATGAATATTATATCTTATCATGAAACATAGGAATGAGTTGCGATATCGCGTTTTGAGAAGCATTAGAACTCTATTGCTACGATACGTAGACATCTGCAAACTCTATTTCCTAGCATGGAAGTTTCGCACTTACATTCTTTTGAAGTGTATACGAGATATACATGACACATCGGAATGAATATTATATCTTATCATGAAACATAGGAATGAGTTGCGATATCGCGTTTTGAGAAGCATTAGAACACTATTGCTTCGATACGTAGGCATCTACAAGCGCTACTTCCTAGGAAGGAAGTGCCGCTTTTACATTCTTGTGTTGTGAGTACGAGGTATACATGACACTTCGCAATGAATATTATATCTTATCATGAAACATAGGAATGTGTTGCGATATCGCGTTTTGAGAAGCATTAGAACTCTATTGCTACGATACGTAGACATCTGCAAACGCTATTTCCTAGCAAGCAATAGTCGCATTTACATTCTTTTGATGTGAATACGAGGTATACATGACACTTCGCAATGAATATTACATCTTATCACGAAACATAGAAGTGAGATGCGATATCGCGTTTTAAGAAGCATTGGAACTCTATTGCCTCGACGCGTAGACAGCTGCAGACGCTATTTCCTAGCATGGAAGTGTCGCATTTACATTCTTTTGAAGAGAATACGAAGTGTACATGACACTTCGCAATGAATGTTACATCTTATCACGAAACGTAGACATGAGATGCGATATCGCGATTTAAGTAGCATTAGAAATCTATTGCTACGATACGTAGACATTTGAATACGCTATTTCCTAGCGTGGAAGTGTGGCACTTACATTCTTTTGAAGTGAATACGAGGTATTGATGGCACCTCGCAATGAATATTATATCTTATCATGAATCATAGAGGAGAGATGCGATATCGCGTTCTAAGAAGCATTAGAACTGTATTGCCGCGACGCGTAGACATCTGCAGACGCTATTTCCTAGCAAGCAATAGTCGCATTTACATTCTTTTGAAGTGAATACGAGGTATACATGACACATCGCAATGAATATTACATCTTATCACGAAACATAGAAATGAGGTGCGATATCGCGATTTAAGTAGCATTAGAATTCTATTGCTACGATATGTAGGCATCTGCAAACGCTAATTCCTAGCAAAGAAGTGTCGCATTTACATTCCTTTGAAGTGAATAGGAGGTATACATGACACTTCGCAATGAATATTATACCTTATCACGAAACATAGAAACGGGATGCGATATCGCGTTTAAAGAAGCATTGGAACTCTATTGCTATTATATGTAGATATCTGCAAACGCTATTTCCTAGCAAGGATGTGTCGCAATTACATTCATTTGATGTGAATTAGAGGTATACATAACACTGCTCAATGAATATTATATCTTATCACGAAACATAGAAATGACATGCGAAATCGCGATTTAAAAAGCATTCGAACTCTCTTGCTTCGATACGTAGACATCTGCAAACGCTACGTCCTAGCAAGGAAGTGTCGCATTTACATTCTTTTGAAGTGAATACGAGGTATACATGACACTTCGCAATGAATATTATATCTTATCACGAAACATAGAAATGACATGCGAAATCGCGATTTAAAAAGCATTAGAACTCTCTTGATTCGATACGTAGACATCTGCAAACGCTACGTCTTAGCAAGGAAGTGTCGCATTTACATTCTTTTGTAGTGAATGCGAGGTGTATATGACACTTCGCAACGAATATTATATCTTATCATGACACATAGAAATGAGATGCAATATCGCGTTTTAAGAAGCATTAGAACTCTATTGCTACGATACGTAGATATCTGGAGACGCTATTTCCTAGAAAGGAAGTGTCGCATTTACATTCATTTGAAGTGTAGACGAGGAATACATAACACCTCGCAATGAATATTATATCTTATCATGAGACATAGAGATAAGGTGCGATATCGCGTTTTAAGGAGAATTAGAACTCTATAGCTTCGATACAGAGATATATTGGGAACTTAATTTCTTAGAAAGGAAGTGTCGCATTGTGTGACATCAGGCGTACCGCCTGCCACCCATCAACCTTCACGCACCCCCCAGTATCAACCCCTGGACGCATGCAACCAGCCAAACTCGCCTGCAGAACCAGCAACTGGAAGTGTTCGCGTGCGCATACCTGCACGCGCTCACTCACACCGAGTTCCGCTGCCTCACTTGCACCGCCGAGTACACCTGTCTCGCTCGTACCGGGCACCAGTGTCTCACTCGCACCACCGAGTATACCTGTCTCGCCCGCACCAAGGACGGGCAGCCCTATCGCCCTCGCACCGAGGATTCCTTCCAGCAGGAAGACGTAGCCGCAGCCCATCACCTGAATGGGGTCTTTTCCAATTCCGGGAACAGGATCTGCTAGAACCTATATATTACTTCTAAGCTAGGACATACATACCATATCATGACGCATATATAAGAATTCCTAGATCTAAGTTACACTAAGTAAGATGCGTCCGGCCTGCGGCATGCGCCGCTAGCCCCACCACGAGCCGCGGGTCCACACTCGCTGGACCGGGCGCTCTCCGTCTCGAGACGCGAGTCCCCCACTCGCGGGACCGCGATCTCGCTACCACGAGCGTCCGCGACCGTAGCGCCCCGCGAACCGAGGAGGTCAGAGACGCGTCTCCAGAGCACACACTCTGACTCGAGATCTCCTACCGAGGAGTCGAAACCTCTAGTTCTAGATCGTTAGCCACCTCAATGTGGGGTTCAGCAATCGTATTTCTATTTCCGGAAAATAGGCTCGTGTCGAAAAGCATCCGGAGCAACGGAAAATAGTTTCACCGGACGTGATACCTCGTACTCACCTCAAAAGAATGTAAATGCGACACTTCCTTGCTAGGAAATAGCGTCTACAGATATCTACGTATCGAAGCAATAGAGTTCTAATGCTTCTTAAATCGCGATATCGCATCTCATTTCAATGTTTCGTAATAAGATATAATATTCATTGTGTAATGTTATGTATACCTCGTATTCACTTCAATGGAATGTAAATGCGACACTTCCTTGCTAGGAAATAGCGATTGCAGATGTCTACGTATCGTAGCGACAGAGTTCTAATGTTTCTTAACACGAGACATCGCATCTCATTTCTATGTTTTATGATAAGATATAATATTCATTGCGAAGTGTCATGTATACCTCGTACTCACTTCAAAAGAATGTAAATGCGACACTTCCATGCTAGGAAATAGCGTCTGCGGATGTCTACGTATCGTAGCAATAGGGTTCTAATGCTTCTTAAAACGCGATATCGCATCTCACTTCTATGTTTCACGATAAGATATAATATTCATTGCGAATTGTCATGTATACCTCGATTTCACTCCACATGAACGTAAATGCGACACTTCCAAGCTAGGAAATAGCGTTTGCATATGTCTGGGTATCGTAGCAATAGTGTTCCAATGCTTCTTAAAATGAGAAGTCGTATTTCATTTCTATGTTTCGTAATAAGATATAATATTCATTGTGTAATGTTATGCATACCTCGTATTCACTTCAATGGAATGCAAGTGCGACATTTCCTTGCTTGGAAATAGCGTTTGCAGATGTCTACGTATCGTAGCGATAGAGTTCTAATGCTTCTTAAAACGAGATGTCGCATTTCATTTCTATGTTTCGTGATAAGGTATAATATTCATTGCGAAGTGTCATGTATACCTCGTATTCACTTCTAAAGAATGTAAATGCGACACTTCCTTGCTAGGAAATATTGTTTGCAGATGCCTACGTATCGTAGCAATAGAGTTCTAGTGCTTCTTAAATCGCGATATAGCATCTCACGTCTTTGTTTCATGATAAGATATAATATTCATTGCGAAGTGTCATGTATACCTCGATTTCACTACACAAGAATGTAAATGCGACACTTCCATGCTAGGAAATAGCTTTTGCAGATGTCTACGTATCATGGCAATATGGTTCCAATGCTTCTTAAAACGCGACATCGCATCTCATTTCTATGTTTCATGATAAGATATAATATTCATTGTACAGTGTTATGTGTACCTCGTATTCAATTCAAAAGAATATAAATGTGACACTTTCATGCTAGGAAATAGCGCTTCCAGAAGTCTACGTATCGAAGCAATAGATATCTAGAGCTTCTTAAAACGCAATATCGCATCTCATTTCTATGTCTCATGATAAGATATAATATTCAATGCGAAGTGTTACGTATTCCTCGTCTACACTTCAAATGAATGTGAATGCGACACTTCCTTGCTAGGAGATAGCGATTCCAGATGTCTACGTATCGAAGCAATAGAGTTCTAATCCTTCTTAAAACACGGTATCGCATCTGATGTCTATGTTTCATGATAAGAAATAATAGTCACTGCGAAGTATTATGTATACCTCGTCTACACTTCAAAAGGATGTAAATGCCACACTTCTCTGAGAGGAAATGGCGCTACTAGATGTCTACATATCGAAGCAATAGTGTTGTAATGCTTCTTAATACGCGATATCGCGTCTCATTTCTATGTTTCGTGATAAGATATAATATTCATTGCGAAGTGTCATATATACCTCGTATTCACTTCAAAAGAATGTAAATGCGACTATTGCTTGCTAGGAAATAGCGTTTGCAGATGTCTACGCATCGAGACCATAGAGTTCTAATGCTACTTACAACGCGATATCGCATCTCTCTTCTATGTTTCGTGATAAGATATAATGTTCTTTGCGAAGTGTCATGTATACCTCGTATTCACTTCAAAAGTATGAAAATGCGAATCTTCCTTGCTAGGGAATAGCGTTTGCAGATGTCTACGTATCGTAGCAGTAGAGTTCTAATGCTTCTCAAAACGCGATATCGCATCTCATTTCTATGTTGCATGATAAAATACAATATTCACTGCGAAGTGTCATGTATACCTCGTATTCACTTCAAAGGAATGTAAATGCACCACTGCCTTGCTAGGAAATAGCGTCTGCAGATGTCTTCGTATCGTAGCAATAGAGTTCTTACGCTGCTTACATCGGGATATCGCAACTCATTTCTATGTTTCGTGATAAGTTATAATATTCATTGCGAAATGTCACGTATACCTGGTATTCACTTCAAAAGAAAGTAAATGCGGCACATCCATGCTAGGAAATAGCGCTTGCATATGTCTACGTATCGTAGCAATAGAGTTCTAATACTGCTTAAAACGCGATATCGCATGCCTCATCTATGTTTCATGATAAGATATAATATTCATTGCGAAGTGTCATGTATACCTCGGATACACTTCAAATGAATGTAAATGCGACACTTCCTTGCCAGGAAGTAGCGTTTGCAGATGTCTACGTATCGAAGAAGTAGAGCTCTAATGCTTCTTAAAACGAGATATCGCATTTCATTTCTATGTTTCATTATAAGATATAATATTCATTGCGAAGTGTCATGTATAGCTCGTATTCCGTTCAAAAGAATGTAAATGCGACTATTCCTTGCTAGGAGCTACCGTTTGCAGATGTCTACGTATCATAGCAATAGGGTTCTTATGCTTCGTAAAACGCGATATCGCATCTCACTTCTTAGATTCATGATAAGATATAATGTTCATTGCGAAGTGTCATGTATACCTCGCATACTCTTCAAATGAATGTAAATGTGACATTTCCTTGCTAGGACATAGCGTTTGCAGTTGTCTACGTATCGTAGCAATAGAGTTCTAAGGCTTCTTAAATCGCCATATCGCATCTCATTTCTATGTTTCGTGATAAGATATAATGTTCATTGCGAAGTGTCATGTATACTTCATATTCACTTCAAAAGAATGTAAATAAGACACTTCCATGCTAGGAAATAGCGTTTGTAGATGTCTACGTATCGTAGCAATGGAGTTCTGATGCTTCTTAAAACGAGATGTTGCATTTCATTTCTATGTTTCGTGATAAGATATAATATTCATCGTGGAGTGTTATGTATACCTCGTATTCACTTCAAAAGAATGTAAATGCGACACTTCCTTGCTAGGAAATAACATTTGCAGATGTCTACGTATCGTAGCAATAGAGTTCGAATGCTACTTAAATCGTGATATCGCATCTCATTTCTATATATCGTGATAAGATATAATATTCATTGCGAAGTGTCATGTATACCTCGCATACTCTTCAAATGAATGTAAATGTGTCAATTCCTTGCTAGGACATAGCGTTTGCAGTTGACTACGTATCGTAGCAATAGAGTTCTAAGGCTTCTTAAATCGCCATATCGCATCTCATTTCTATGTTTCGTGATAAGATATAATGTTCATTGCGAAGTGTCATGTATACCTCGTATTCACTTCAAAAGAATGTAAATGCGACACTTCCTTGCTAGGAAATAGCGTTTCCAGATGACCACGTATCGTAAGAATAGAGTTCTAATACTCCTTAAAACGAGATGTCGCATTTTATTTCTATGTTTCATGATAAGATATAATGTTCATTGCGAAGTGGCATGTATACCTCGTAATGACTTCAAAGGAATGTAAATGCGTCACTTCCATGATAGGAAATAGCGTTTGCAGATGTCTCCGCATCGAGGCCATAGAGTTCTAATGCTTCTTAGAACGCGATATCGCATCTCACTTCTATGTTTCATGATAAGATATAATATTCATTGCGAAGTGTCATGTATACCTCGTATTCAGTTCAAAAGAATGTAAATGCGACTATTCCTTGCTAGGAAATAGCGTTTGCTGATGTCTACGTATCGTAGAAATAGAGTTCTAATGCTACTTAAATCGCGATATTGCATCTCACTTATATGTCACGTGATAAGACATAATATTCATTGCGAAGTGTCATGTATACCTCCTATTCACTTCAAAAGAATGTAAATGCGACACTTCCATCCTAGGCAATAGCGTTTGCAGATGTCTACGTATCGAAGCAATAGAGTTCTAATGCTTCTTATATCGCGATATCGCATCTCATTTATATGTCTTGTGATAAGACATAATATTCATTGCGAAGTGTCATGTATACCTCGCATACACTTCAAATGAATGTAAATGCGTCATTTCCTTGCTAGGAAATAGCGTTTGCAGATTTCTACGTATCGTAGCAATAGGGTTCTAATGCTTCCTTAAACGGGATATCGCATCCCATTTCTATGTTTCATGATAAGATATAGTATTCATTGCGATGTGTCATGTATACCTCGTATTCGCTTCAGAAGAATGTAAATGCGACACTTCCTTGCTAGGAAATAGCGTTTCCAGATGTCTACGTATGTAAACAATAGACTTCCAATGATTCTTAAAACGGGATATCGCACCTCATTCCTATGTTTCGTGATAAGATATAATATTCATTGCGAAGTGTCATGTATACCTGGTATTCACTTCAAAAGAATGTAACTGCGACACTTCCATCCTAGGAAATAGCGTTTGCAGATGTTTACGTATCGAAGCAGTAGAGTTCTAGTGCTTCCTAAGTCCCGATATCGCATTTCATTGCGATGTTTCGTGATAGGGTATAATATTCATTGCGATTTGTCATGTATACCTCGTATTCACTTCAAAAGAATGTAACTGCGACACTTCCATCCTAGGAAATAGCGTTTGCAGATGTCTCCGCATCGAGGCAATAGGGTTCTAATGCTTCTTAAAACGCGATATCGCATCTCACCTCCATGTTTCCAATGTTCATTGCGAAGTGTTATGTATTCCTCGTCTACACTCCAAAAGGATGTAAATGCCACACTTCCGTGCTAGGAGTTAGCGTTTCCATTTGTTTACTTATCGGAGCAATGGAGTTCTATTGCTTCATTCAACACGATGTCGCAAGTCATTTCAATGATTCATGGTAAATTGCAATGTTCTATGCAATATGTTACATTTGTCTGCATCTAGACCTTAGAAGGATGTGAATCCTATACTTACTTGCAACTGAATATCTTTTTCTGATCTCTACGTGTCCAAGCAAGACATTTATAATACTTCATGCAGTGCGATGTCGCATCTCATTTCAACGTTTCAAAGCAAAGAATCTGTAATCATATATCCATAACATTATGCTTAACTGTTAGAGGTCTTCAATAGAATGTAAACTATATAATTCCATGCAACGGCATGGCGCTCCGTAGTGTCTGTCTGTTAAAGCAATCGAGCTAGAATTCTCCATGCAATGCGCTGGCGCATCCCATTTCATCGTTTCAAAGTAAGAATTCTGTAATCTCTTATGCATAGCTCTATGCTTATCTGCTTTAAAACTTCATAAGAATGTAAATTCTACAGCTCTATGCAACAGGACTGCCCTTCGTAGTGTCTACATGTCGAGACAATAGAGTACTAATGCATCATACCATGCCATGACTCATCTCATTTCAACGTTTCGAATTAAGTAAGCTGTAATCTTCTATGAAAAGCCTTATAATTATCTGCTTCTACTCTACAAAAGAATGTGAATTCTATAGATCCAAGCAACAGGAGGGCAGGCCCTCCACCATCCTACTGCCTGCCTTGATGCGTTCAAAGGATTCCCAGGGCCACTCAAACCGCAACCAACATCTATCTTATACTCTAACCGATTCATCGTTATGCGTTTTCCATTAAGATTGCCGGGTTCAGTGATATTGATTCGCTCAATCTAAATTATTATTTTCTCTTTAAGTTTCTCGATTTTTTTAGTTTCTCTCACGATATCGTCTATTTCGTTGTACCTTACCCTTACAGTATGGTATATAATCTGTTGTTTGATATTTCTAGGATTTCCTCTTAATAAATGCAACGCTTCCACATATTTTCTTTCTCTTTCTCTTTAGTTACATTGTTGTTATTTTATGCTTCTCACCCTCCACATTCCCTCTCTACACCATCTCGGAACAGGCGTTATACGATTACTGCAGGATGACGCCCCGGTCTCGTTACACCGAGATCGAGTGTTCTCTCTTGCATCCGTTGATTTGTATATGTTATATATTGGAGAATATTTCCTCTTATCCTTTGTATTTTTCGAATGAAATTACATTGACAGAGGTACGAGCTAGTTCTGCACGCCTATTTGAAACAACATTAAATCACCTTGTTAAACAATAATATATTAAATGTGACTTGGACTTTTAAATTTGAATTTATAAACATCTAACAGGCAAATATGTTTTTCTTACTATTCATATCATTATACATTCAGTGATTTATTGTGTGCTGTGATTTGATATATTAACTTCTTGATTATATTTTGCAATGAACTTTGCGTACCAAACATTGTTTTTACTCCTGATGGGAGTGGATAGTTCTTCGTTTTATATTCTTATATCGCATTCATTATAAAAGTATATGATATACTTCTTATGCAGTCATGTATAATTATGTACTCTGACGGTTTTTCCCGTTTCTATCCTCAAGAAAAGGGTATATAGAACCAATAATAACGGGGTATCCAGAAGTTTAATCCGGGGTTATATCGGGGTACAGAATATCCGCGTGATTCGGCAACGCGAAGTACAGAACAATAAATTTCCTATCCAGCGAGTATTTCGAAGCTGCGAGGCTGGGACTTTTTGGGCGCCAGCTACTCAAAATGTAGCAAAAACTAGTAAACCACGGAACCCGGGGAAACCCGGTTCAAGATAACCCTCGAAATTTCGAAATACTCTTTCGCTCGACTGCTTCTAGCCGAGTGCGCAAATTAGGGTCGCGGGATACTGAACTCACGGCTTCTTTCTAGATTGCCTCGACACGGTATTACAAGAGGGTATATGACACGCCGCGAATGACCGGGGATCACCACCCGTTATACAATACAAATTACAATACGCGATATCACAATTGCGGCAGGGAACAAATGGGACGCTTTAGCGTATAATGCCTCACGTTATCGTTTCCAACAAGTATGGATCTCGTTCAGTCCGTCTACCTCTCTCTCCCTCTCTCTCTCTCTCTCTCCTCCGAATCGCTCCGTATAATCGCTTGCTCGGTTGCTCGCTAAGTAGTCGCTAAGTCGTTGAGAAGAATAAGAGGCTGTCTTCGTACTGGCTAGCTCATTATATAGGTTTGCTGGGAGTCTTCGGATCCTCTTAGATCCTCCTTAGGGCTCCTTGGTGGGGTAGGGCCATACGCTTCGGTATTGTTCGGGGCATCGATCGGTGGATTTCGGCGATCTTCCCTGATCACCCCCTCTGGTGTGTCTAGAGGGGGTCCTCTGGATTATTTGAACTGCGGCGCGTGTCGCGCGCCGCGCTTTCCACGGCTCACCTGCAATACCGCTGCGCATCTTGAGTTTTCCTCTCCATGGGCTTAGGGGAGGGGTGGAGGTCCTTCTCACACCCGAGAACCATCCTGTTCGTCTCCATGGACTATGGCAGCGGTCTCATCGTTGCAGGGTTCTGGATCGTATCCTTCGGGCTTCAGGGTCTCTTCTTGCTCACTCCCCGACTCCTCCACCGTCAAGCCCGTCACGCTACCGCGGCGTACAGCCCTTCCGCGAACCTGTGGTCTTTTTATCCGCCGAAGAGGCGTTTTGTGAGTCGCTTCTTCCATCAGTTCGCCAGTCTAATCCGTAGAACGGAGAGAATGAAAAGAACGAATGGGGGGGGGGGGGGAGGGAGGAAGGTTCTACCATCGTGTATTTCACGTTCCTCGCAAATACAGCTATCGGGATGGTCCGTGTCGCGCTTCTCGCATGGGTGGTGACCTGCGAGCTAGTCTAACCGAAGCAGGGGCGGGGGGAGGGTAAGCGAACCTTGTGACGTCACCACGTCACAGTACATACAAATTCGCTATGAAGTAACTATGTGTTCAATTTCAATTCCGAATAATGCACTAAAAAGCATCCCAGATAACAAACGGCAAGATTGTAGCGACACCATGCCGGCACTATATTGCCACTTCCGAGGAGTGTCAACTGATTCGTAGTCATCTGTGACCGGATTCGTTGACTAAAATGCCAGAACGTGTTACCAGCACGTTCTAGACAAGCGAATCGCGCAGAACCAGCACCATGGTGACACGCGTATCATCGCTCCATTCATGAATCTCCCCAGCAATGACGCAGGATCACATTTGGCAATAGGGAACCTGTGCTTTCATACAAATTAGAACCGTTAGATGTCAGTATATGTTCAACATATGAGTATTGATAGACATTTTGATGGTCGTTTTCCTATATTTATAGTTATTGAGCGAGTCGTATATATTTCTTTCAATCCATCATAGACTAAAAATATTATTTATAAAAAAAATATTACTTATAAAATAAAAATTTATGTTTTTGCGTCCCTAACTTCCTTTTGTAATTTTTGAAATAACATGCTGTCATCGTATTTAATGTAACCCTCAATTGCATGAATTTGTAACAGTAAATTGAAGAAAATATATATAAAATAAGTGTATATATTTTTATGACAAAGTAATTATCGACTTTATGGAAAAAATCGCCCTATCGAGCTAGTTTATAGAAAATAATAAAATCGAGTTCTTATATCTTTGTTTTGTACCGGTGTATCTATTTTGGAATCAAAATAAATAAATTGCGCAGTTTAGTCATTTTTCATATTTGCTTATAATTTTTATGGAAACAGCTTCCCCATTAGTAAATGTCAGCCTACGCCACAACCACGCGTGTAGCTATAGTGAGCTGATAGTGTCATTGTCACGGCCGTGTAGCCCGTGTGCTATATCTCGGTGCTTTAATAGTGCCGTGATACAAATGCCGCCCCAGTACTAACAGTATGCCATTTCGAAAGCTGAGTAGGAGCACTTTGTTAGCACAGTCTTCATGGTCTTCATCTTTTGTTACATGTAATATTATATATGTGATGCACGTTTGTTATGTAATGCTCCGATTTGTAAGCCTCAGATACTTTTATTCTTAGGTAAAGCAACTTATTCGATTAATATATATTTATTAGACATAGATATAAACAATTAGAAAAATGTTATTAAAACGCTATTAAATATGTTGTTGCAATTATATATTTAAGGTCTGAAGATGTAGATACAATTAATGTCCGATATTTTACGTGATCCAATCGACGTATCAAGTGAGGCTATGAAATATAAAAATCTTTTACTATTCTTCGACCCCTTTACATGTTACATGAATGATAAGTTCTGCAAGACAAGAAGCCTAAATTAGTGAGATATCTAGGAACATAAGTAATTTGTAAGTAACACATCTTTTCTCTTTGAAATATTTGCCTTTGCATAGAATAGAACGTATAGATATAATTGCCTGTTTTGTACCCATTTCGGTCCAATTCTGTTATAGCCTTTGAGCAGAAGTAATATTGATTATACTTGATTTTTGCAATAGTTCTTTAATTAACAGATTTCATTAACCTAGAATCATAATTTGACGGATGTATCAATCTACTTTGTAGCTCCATCAGTTTCTTTTTCTGCTCGCTACTTTCCATTTTCAGTTCCGTATACTTATCCTTTATCACCATCATATATGTTGCGTAAAATTACAATAACTTTTTGTCCTCAAATTTTGCGGATATTTCAATTAAATTTCCTTTGATTAAATAAACGGAAATTAAAAAACAGTGGCACGTACCATTTCTTGGAAACGTTGTATCGTAATTTGCATCTGACTGTTTTGAAAGGCACGCACTTTACTTAACGTTTGCAATGATTCGGTTAGCGAAGTAAAGTAATATTTTACTTTCGAAATTGTTGGCTCTTGTAATTCTAAGGCAAATATATTCATCTGTCGACATCGTGAACATTGTTTTTTGGCAAAATTCCAGAAAAACAAATATACTATAAGTAAAATAATAAACATCATAATATTAAATTTAACTCTGTTCATCGTTGCCTTGTTGGACACATCCATAACAATATACAGGGTGGGGCAGTAATAATTAGCACCTCAGATATCCACGAAACTATAAGTTTCATAGAAGTTTTTGCTAATATAAAATTGCATAGTACAAAGGGGCCATCCGTTGATGAAAATAGTTTTTTTGTAAGTGGAGTTATGTTGGACATATGAAGGTTACCTTCATTTTTTAAAATGAATTGGTATGTCCATCCTTCCGTAATACGATAGAGCATTTTAAAGCAAGTTTAACGATCTGTAACATGAAGGCATTGAAGGTTACAAAAAGTAAAGAAAGGCGATAATACTCACGGTTTTGATAGTAAATGAAACATACGTATTGTAAACAGTGGTGGAAGGCGTAATACTTACCGTTTACTTCACTGTGAATAAACACTTTTCAAAGGGCATTTCAATAGTTTGCAGCATAAGTTAAACATGGTAAGATTAGTATTGAAAAATCGGTTCGAATACGTTTGGTTAGGCTGTTCTTTGTGTCGTTCATTTTATAAGTACTGAGCTGCGGATTCCTGAGGACAGCTCACAAAATTGTTGAACTATGGAAGATTATCTTTGTGAATTTGAATCAAAAGGTAATTAAATTCCATTAGATTGTAAACAGATCTCAATGTTTCATTTTAGATAGTAAGATTAAATACTCTTTACAAAACTACAAGAATGGATACATACCTTTCTGTTATTATTATTTCATAAAGAATTATAATTGCAATTATATAGTTCATTACGATAAAAAATATTTCTCAGAAAATTCTAAATATTAAATTAAAGAATCAAGTAAAACATTTTTAATAATTACGAATATGAAAAATACTTGAACATTCCAATAGAAAGATGTCTAAACAGGAGCTAGAAAAGTCAAACATTCAATTACAATTCCAGAATTCATCTATAAGAGGTAAAATGTTTCGAAAGCTTTAATTACAGTCTTTAATGCAAGCAGCTGGGCAGTATTTCAATTTTTAAGAAAATTGATGAAAGTCAACCATTTTGAAGTGGTCAGAATCTTTGTCGTTTGAGCAATAAGTGAATAACAAATAACTGCATAAATTCCAGGCTTAAAAACTTATGGATTAAATCCTATGCAGACTCGTTTATGAGCGAGTTACTAAATAATAATCCACACTAAGTAATCATTTTAAAACTCAAACGATTACATCTCGCGAACTTTCAAAGATATCAGAAGCGTGAAAAGTATGTGGTTTATCAAAAACTCTTCTAAAAGAACGGACGAAGCCAATAGAAATCTTTGTTGAAGTAAGCAAGTTCTAAAGTTCTAAGCAACGCGATGGCCCTTATCTGCCTATGTTTCATAGCAAGTAAGTTCTGAATTTCTATGAAATCCGATGGAATTTCTCACTACTAACGTTTCAAAGTAAGTTCTCAAATTCTCAGTTCTACGTTTAAAACTATGTGTGTTCTATATATCTATGTAAAGTGATGGTTCCTATTAGTTGTGACGGAAACCTATATATAGTAAGTCAGGGAAGCTCGAAGGGGTTAATTATCTAAATGCTTTAAGGTGTAAAACGTATTTTAATCTAAAGCGATCTATCGTTCCAAGGTATCCGCTCACGTACAACTTTTCTTGGGCGCCAACTGCTCAGAAAGTAGCAACGGGATAGACTACACGACCCCGGGAAACCTGGGGAGGAACAACCCTTGAATCTTCGAAATGCTCCTCCTCTGGACTACGCCTAGCCAAGTACACAGTCTCAGGTCGCGAGATACTGAAGTCACGGCATGTTTATTTATAGTCTCGACGTGGGTTTAACTAACAAGGGCTACGGGAAACTACGCAACACGCCGCAAATTACCGGGTAGTATCTTTGGAAGTGTAGTCGAGGTATACATAATACTTCGCAATGAATATTATAACGTATCTTGAAACCCAGAAATGAGATGCGATATTGCGTATTAGAAGCACTAGAACTCTAATGCTTCGATACGTAGATATCTGGAAAGGCATTTTCCTAGCAAGGAATTGTGGCGTTTTCATTCTTTTGTAGTGTAGACGAGGTATACACATCACTTATCACCGAATATTAAATCATAGCATGAAAATAGAAATGAGATGCGATATCGCGTCTAAGAAGCATTAGAACTCTAATGCTTCTTTACGTGGACATCTGGAAACGCTATTTCCAAAGAAGGAAGTGTCGCATTTACATTCATTGGTATTGTAGACGAGGTATACATAACACTTCGCAATGAATATTATATCTTATCCTGACACATAGAAATGAGTTGCGATATGCCGTTTTAGGAAGCATTGGAACTCTATTGATTCGATATGTAGACGTCTGGAAACGCTATTTCCTAGCAAGGAAGTGTGACATTTATAATCTTTTGAAGTGTGGACGAGGTATACATAAAACCTCGCAATGAATATTATATCTTATCACGAAACAGAGAAATGAGATGCGATATCGCGTGTTAAGAAGCATTGGAACTCTATTGATTCGATACGTAGACATCTGGAAACGCATTTCCTAGCGAGGTAGTGTGGCATTTACATTCTTTTCAAGTGTAGGCGAGGTGTACATAATACTTCGCAAGGAATGTTATATCTTATCATGAAACATGGAAATGAGATGCGATATCGCGTTTAATGAAGCATTGGAAATCTATTGATTCGATACGTAGACATCTGGAAACGCTTTTCCTAGCAAGGACGTGTGGCATTTACATTCATTTGAAGTGAATGCGAGGTATACCTACGTCTCCACAATGAATATTATATCTTATCATGAAACATAGAAATGAAATGCGATATCGCGATTTAAAATGCATTAGAACTCTATTGCTACGATACGGAGACATCTGCAAAAGCTATTTCCTAGCAAGGAAGTGTAGCATTTACATTATTTTGAAGGGAATAGGAGGTATACATGACACCTCGCAATAAATTTTATATCTTATCATGAAACATAGAAATGAAATGCAATATCGCGTTTTAAGAAGCGTTAGAACGCTATTACTACGATACGTAGATATCTGCAAACGCTATTTCCTAGCAAGGAAGTGTCGCATTTACATTCTTTTGAAGTGAATACGAGGTATACATAACACCCCACAATGAATATTATATCTTATTGCGAAACATAGAAATTAGATACGACTTCTCATTTTAAGAAGCATTAGAACTCCTTTGCTACGATACGTAGACATCTGCAAACGCTATTTCCTAGCATGGAAGTGTCGCACTTACATTCTTTTGAAGTGAATACGAGGTATACATGACACTTCGCAATGAATATTATATCTTATCATGAAGCATAGAAATGAGATGCGATATCGCGTTTTGAGAAGCATTAGAACACTATTGCTACGATACGTAGACATCTGCAAACGCTATTTCCTAGCATGGAAGTGTCGCACTTACATTCTTTTGAAGTGAATACGAGGTATACATGACACTTCGCAATGAATATTATATCTTATCATGAAACATAGAAGTGAGATGCGACATCGCGTTTTATAAAAGCATTAGAACTCCATTGACTCTACGTGTAGACATCTACAGAAGCTATTTCCTAGCATGGAAGTGTCGCATTTACATTCATTTGAAGTGAATACGAGGTATACATGACACTTCGCAATGAATATTATATCTTATCATGAAACAGAGAAATGAGATGCGATATCGCTATTTAAGATGCATTAGAACTCTACTGTTTCGACACGGAGACATCTCCAAACGCTATTTCCTAGCAAGGAAGTGTCGCATTTACATTCATTTGAAGTGCATGCGAGGTATAAGTGACACTTCGCAATAAATATTATATCATATCATGAAACATAGAATTGAGATGCGATATCCCGTTTTAGGAAGCTTTAGAAACCTATTGCTTCGACACGTAGACATCTGCAAACGCTATGTTCTAACAAGGAAGTGTAGCAGTTACATTCATTTGATGTGTATGCGAGGTATAAGTGACACTTCGCAATGAATATTATATCCTATCATGAAACATAGAATTGAGATGTGGTATAGCGATATTAGAAGCATTAGAACCCTATTGTATCGATACGGAGACATCTGCAAACGCTATTCCCTAGCATGGAAGTGTCGCATTTACATTCTTGTGATGTGTATACGAGATATACATGACACTTCGCAATGAATAATATATCTTATCATGAAACGTAGAATTGGTATGCGATATCGCTATTTAAGAGAAATAGAACCCTATTGTTTCGATACGGAGACATCTGCGAACGCTATTTCCTAGCATGGAAGTGTCGCATTTACATTCCTTTGAAGTGAATACGAAGTATACATGACACTTCGCAATGAATATTATATCTTATCATGAAACATAGAAATGAGATGCGATATCCCGTTTAAGAAGCATTAGATCTCTATTGCTAATATACGTATACATCAGCAAACTCTATTTCCTAGCAAGGAAATGTCGCATTTGCATTCCATTGAAGTGAATGCGAGGTGTTCATGGCACTTCGCAATGGATATTATATCTTATCATGAAACATAGAAGTGAGATGCGATATCGCGTTCTAAGAAGCATTAGAACTCTATTGCTACGATGCGTAGACATCTGCAAATGTTATTTCCTAGCAAGGAAGTGTCGCATCTACATTCTTTTGAAGTGAATACGAGGTATACATAACATTCCACAATGAATATTATATCTTAATACGAAACATAGAAATGAAATACGACTTCTCATTTTAAGAAGCATTAGAACTCTATTGCTACGATACGTAGACATCTGCAAACGCTATTTCCTAGCATGGAAGTGCCGCATTTGCATTCTTTTAGAGTGTATACGAGGTATACATAACAGTCCACAAAGAATATTATATCTTATCACGAAGCATAGAAGTGAAATGCGACATCCCATTTTAAGTAGCATTAGAACTTTATTGCTACGATACGTAGACATCTGCAAAGGCTATTTCCTAGCATGGAAGTGTCGCATTTACATTCTTTTGAAGTGAATACGAGGTATACATATCATTCCACAATGAATATTATATCTTATTACGAAACATATAAATGAAATGCGGCATCTCGTTTTAAGAAGCATTAGAACTGTATTGCTACGATACGTAGACATCTGCAAACGCTATTTCCTAGCATGGAAGTGTCGCATTTACATTTTTTTGAAGTGAATACGGGGTATGCATGATACTTCGCAATGAATATTATATCTTATCACGCAACATAGAAATGAAATGCGACATCTCGTTTTAAGCAGCATTAGAACTCTATTGCTACGATACGTAGACATCTGCAAAGGCTATTTCCTAGCATGGAAGTGTCGCATTTACATTCTTTTGAAGTGAATACGAGGTATAATGACACTTCGCAATGAAAATTATATCTTATCTCGAAACATAGAAGTGAGGTGCGATATAGCGATTTAAGAAGCGCTAGAACTCTATTGTTACGATGCGTAGACATCTGCAATTGTTATTTCCTACCAAGGAAGTGTCGCATTTACATTCAATTGAAGTGAATTCGAGGTATACATAACACTCCACAATGAATATTATATCTTATCACGAAACATAGAAATGGAATGCGGCATCTCCTTTTAAAAAGCATTAGAACTCTATTGCTACGATACGTAGATATCTGCAAACAATATTTCCTAGGATGGAAGTGTCTTATTTACATTCTTTTGAAGTGAATACGAGGTGCACATAACATTCCACAATGAATATTATATGTTATCATGAAACATAGAAGTGAGATGCGATATCGCGATTTAAGAGGCATGAGAACTCTATTGCTACGATACGTAGACATCTGCAAACAATATTTCCTAGCAAGGAAGTGTCGCACTTACATCCTTTTGAAGTGAATACGAGGCAAACATAACACACCACAATGAATATTATATCTTATTACGAAACATAGAAATGAAATGCGACATCTCGTTTTAAGAAGCATTAGTACTCTATTGCTGTGATACGTAGAAATCTGCAAACAATATTTCCTAGGAAGGAAGTGTCGCAATTACATTCTTTTGAAGTGAATACGAGGTATACATGACACTTCGCAATGAAATTTATATCTTATCATGAAACATAGAAGTGAGATGCGATATCGCGTTTTAGGAAGCATTAGAACTCTATTGCTACGATACGTAGACATCTGCAAACGCTACTTCCTAGCATGGAAGTGTCGCGTTTACGTTCCATTGAAGTGAATACGAGGTATGCATGACACTTCGCAATGAATATTATATCTGATCTTGAAACAAAGAAATGAGATGCGACATCTCGTTTTAAGAAGCATTAGAACTCTATTGCTACGATACGTAGACATCTGCAAACAATATTTCCTAGGAAGGAAGTTTCGCATTTACATTCTTATGAAGTGAATGCGAGGTATACATAACACTCCACAATGAATATTATATCATATCACGAAACATAGAAATGAAATGCGACATCTCGTTTTAAGAAGCATTAGAACTCTATTGCTACGATACGTAGACATCTGCAAACGCTATTTCCTAGCATGGAAGTGTCGCATTTACATTCTTTTGAAGTGAATACGAGGTATACATAACGCTCTACAATAAATATTATATCTTATCACGAAACATATAAGTGAGATGCGATATCGCGATTTAAGAAGCGCTATAACTCTATTGCTATGATGCGTAGACATCAGGAAGTGTTATTTCCTAGCATGGAAGTGTCGCATTTACATTCTTTTGAAGTGAATGCGAGGTATACCTACGTCTCCACAATGAATATCATATCTTATCATGAAACATAGAAATGAAATGCGATATCGCGATTTAAAATGCATTAGAACTCTATTGCTACGATACGTAGACATCTGCAAACAATATTTCCTAGCAAGCAAGTGTCGCATTTACATTCTTTTGAAGTGAATACGAGGTATACATGACTCTTCGCAATGGACATTATTTCTTATCATGAAACATTGAAATGGGACGCGATATCGCGCTTTAAGAAGCATTAGTACTCTATTGCTTCGACACGTAGACATTTGCAAACGCGATTTCCTAGCAAGGATGTGTCGCATTTACATTCATTTGAAGTGTATGCGAGGTATTCATGACACTTCGCAATGAATATTATATATTATCATGAAACATAGAAATGAAAAGCGATATCGCGATTTTAGAAGCATTAGATCCCTATTGCTCCGATACGTAGACATCTGCAAACGCTATTTCCTAGCAAGGAAGTGTCGCATTTACATTCCTTTGAGGTGAATACGAGGTATACATAACACTGCATAATGAATATTATATCCGATCATGAAACATAGAAATGAGATGCGATATGGCGATTTATGAAGCATTAGATGTCTATTGCTTCGATACGTAGACATCTGCAAACGCTATTTCCTAGCAAGGAAGTGTCGCATTTACATTCCTTTGAGTTGAATACGAGGTATACATAACACTGCACAATGAATATTATATCTGATCATGAAACATAGAAATGAGATGCGATATGGCAATTTATGAAGCATTAGATGTATAATGCTTCGATACGTAGACATCTGCTAACGCTATTTCCTAGCATGGAAGTGTCGCATTTACATTCATTTGAAGTGTATGCGAGGTATTCATGACACTTCGCAATGAATATTATATATTATCATGAAACATAGAAATGAGAAGCGATATCGCGATTTAAGAAGCATTAGATCACTATTGCTTCGATACGTAGACATCTGCAAACCCTATTTCCTAGCAAGGATGTGTCGCATTTTCATTCGCTTGAAAGGAATACGAGGTATACATGACACTTCGCAATGAATATTATATCTTATCAGGAAACGTAGATATAAGATGCGATATGACGATCTAAGAAGCATTAGAACTCTACTGCTTCGATACGTAGACATCTGCAAACGCTATTTCCTAGCAAGGAAGTGTCGCATTTACATTCTTTTGAGGTGAATACGAGGTATACATAACACAGCACAATGGATATTATATCTTATAATGAAACATAGAAATGAGATGCGATATGGCGATTTAAGAAGCATTAGAACTATATTGCTACGATACGTAGACATCTGCAAAGGAAGGAAGTGCTGCATTTACATTCTTTTGAAAGGAATAGGAGGTATACATAACACTCCACAATGAATATTATATCGTATCATATAACATAGATATGAGATGCAATATGACGATTTAAGAAGCACTAGAACTCTACTGCTTCGATACGTAGACATCTGCAAACGCTATTTCCTAGGAAGTAAGTGTCGCATTTACATTCTTTGAGGTGAAAACGAGGTATACATAACACTGCACAATGGACATTATATCTTATCATGAAACATAGAAATGTGATGCGATATCGCGACTTCAGAAGCATTAGAAATCTATTGCATCGATATCTAGACATCTGCAAATGCTATTTCCTAGCAAGGAAGTGTCGCATTTACATTCATTTGAAGTGTATGCGAGGTATACTTGACACTACGCAATGAATATTATATACTATCATGAAACATAGAAATGGGAAACAATGTCGCGTTTTGAGAAGCATTAGTGCACTAATGCTACGATACGTAGACATCTGCAAACGCTATTTCCTAGCAAGGAAGTGTCGCATTTACATTCCTTTGAGGTGAATACGAGGTATACATAACACTGCACAATGAATATTATATCTGATCATGAAACATAGAAGTGAGATGCGATATGGCGATTTATGAAGCATTAGATCCCTATTGCTTCGATACGTAGACATCTGCAAACGCTTCTTCCTAGCAAGGAAGTGTCGCATTTACATTCTTTTGAAGTGAATACGAGGTATTCATAACACTGCACAATGAATATTATAACTCATCATGAAACATTGAACTGAGATGCGATATCGCGATTTATGAAGCTTTAGAACTCTATTGCTTCGATACGTGGATATCTGCAAACACTATTTCCTAGCAAGGAACTATCGCATTCACATTCATTTGAAGTGTATGCGAGGTATTCATGACACTTCGCAGTGAATATTATATATTATCATGAAACATAGAAATGAGAAGCGATATCGCGATTTAAGAAGCATTAGATCCCTATTGCTTCGATACGTAGACATCTGCAAACGCTATTTCCTAGCAAGGAAGAGTCGCATTTACATTCCTTTGAGGTGAATAGGAGGTATACATAACACTGCGCAATGAATATTATATCTGTTCATGAAACATAGAAATGAGATGCGATATGGCAATTTATGAAGCATTAGATGTATAATGCTTCGATACGTAGACATCTGCAAACGCTATTTCCTAGCATGGAAGTGTCGCATTTACATTCATTTGAAGTGTATGCGAGCTATTCATGACACTTCGCAATGAATATTATATATTATCATGAAACATAGAAATGAGAAGCGATATCGCGATTTAAGAAGCATTAGATCCCCATTGCTTCGATACGTAGACATCTGCAAACGCTATTTCCTAGCAAGGAAGTGTCGCATTTACATTCCTTTGAGGTGAATAGGAGGTATACATAACACTGCACAATGAATATTATATCTGACCATGAAACATAGAAATGAGATGCGATATGGCGATTTATGAAGCATTGGATGTATAATGCTTCGATACGTAGACATCTGCAAACGCTATTTCCTAGCATGGAAGTGTCGCATTTACATTCATTTGAAGTGTATGCGAGGTATTCATGACACTTCGCAGTGAATATTATATGTTATCATGAAACATAGAAATGAGAAGCGATATCGCGATTTAAGAAGCATTAGATCCCTATTGCTTCGATACGTAGACATCTGCAAACGATATTTCCTAGCAAGGAAGTGTCGCATTTACATTCCTTTGAGTTGAATACGAGGTATACATAACACTGCACAGTGAATATTATATCTGATCATGAAACATAGAAATGAGATGCGATATGGCGATTTATGAAGCATTAGATGTATAATGCTTCGATACGTAGACATCTGCAAACGCTTCTTCCTAGCAAGGAAGTTTCGCATTTACATTCTTTTGAAGTGAATACGAGGTATTCATAACAATGCACAATGAATATTATAACTCATCATGAAACATTGAACTGATATGCGATATCGCGATTTATGAAGCTTTAGAGCTCTATTGCTTCGATACGTAGATATCTGCAAACACTATTTCCTAGCAAGGAACTATCGCATTCACATTCATTTGAAGTGTATGCGAGGTATACATGACAGTTCGCAATGAATATTATATATTATCATGAAACATAGAAATGAGAAGCGATATCGCGATTTAAGAAGCATTAGATCCCTATTGCTTCGATACGTAGACATCTGGAAACGCTATTTCCTAGCAAGGAAGTGTCGCATTTACATTCCTTTTAGGTGAATAGGTGTTATACATAACACTGCATAATGAATATTATATCTGATCATGAAACGTAGAAATGAGATGCGATATGGCGATTTATGAAGCATTAGATGTCTATTGCTTTGATACGTAGACATCTGCAAACGCCATTTCCTAGCAAGTAAGTGTCGCATTTACATTCCTTTGAGGTGAATACGAGGTATACATAACACTGCACAATGAATATTATATCTGATCATGAAACATAGAAATGAGATGCGATATGGCGATTTATGAAGCATTAGATGTCTATTGCTTCGATACGTAGACATCTGCAAACGCTATTTCCTAGCAGGGAAGTGTCGCATTTGCATTCCTTTGAGGTGAATACGAGGTATACATAACACTGCACAATGAATATTATATCTGATCATGAAACATAGAAATGAGATGCGATATGGCGATTTATGAAGCATTAGATGTCTATAGCTTCGATTCGTAGACATCTGCAAACGCTATTTCCTAGCATGGAAGTGTCGCATTTACATTCATTTGTAGTGTACGCGAGGTATTCATGACACTTCGCAATGAATATTATATATTATCATGAAACATAGAAATGAGAAGCGATATCGCGATTTTAGAAGCATTAGATCCCTATTGCTCCGATACGTAGACATCTGCAAACGCTATTTCCTAGCAAGGAATTGTCGCATTTACATTCCTTTGAGGTGAATACGAGGTATACATAACACTGCATAATGAATATTATATCTGATCATGAAACATAGAAATGAGATGCGATATGGCGATTTATGAAGCATTAGATGTCTATTGCTTCGATACGTAGACATCTGTAAACGATATTTCCTAGCAAGGAAGTGTCCCATTAACATTCATTTGAAGTGTATGTGAGGTATACATGACACTTTTGCAGGGAATATTAGATATTATCATGTGACATAGAAATGAGAAGCGATATCGCGATTTAAGAAGCATTAGATCCCTATTGCTTCGATACGTAGACATCTGCAAACGCTTCTTCCTAGCAAAGAAGTGTCGCATTTACATTCTTTTGAAGTGAATACGAGGTATTCATAACACTGCGCAATGAATATTATATCTGATCATGAAACATAGAAATGAGATGCGATATGGCGATTTATGAAGCATTAGATGTCTATTGCTTCGATACGTAGACATCTGCAAACGCTATTTCCTAGCAGGGAAGTGTCGCATTTGCATTCCTTTGAGGTGAATACGAGGTATATATAACACTGCACAATGAATATTATATCTGATCATGAAACATAGAAATGAGATGCGATATGGCGATTTATGAAGCATTAGATGTCTATAGCTTCGATTCGTAGACATCTGCAAACGCTATTTCCTAGCATGGAAGTGTCGCATTTACATTCATTTGTAGTGTATGCGAGGTATTCATGACACTTCGCAATGAATATTATATATTATCATGAAACATAGAAATGAGAAGCGATATCGCGATTTTAGAAGCATTAGATCCCTATTGCTCCGATACGTAGACATCTGCAAACGCTATTTCCTAGCAAGGAAGTGTCGCATTTACATTCCTTTGAGGTGAATACGAGGTATACATAACACTGCATAATGAATATTATATCTGATCATGAAACATAGAAATGAGATGCGATATGGCGATTTATGAAGCATTAGATGTCTATTGCTTCGATACGTAGACATCTGCAAACGATATTTCCTAGCAAGGAAGTGTCCCATTAACATTCATTTGAAGTGTATGTGAGGTATACATGACACTTTTGCAGGGAATATTAGATATTATCATGAGACATAGAAATGAGAAGCGATATCGCGATTTAAGAAGCATTAGATCCCTATTGCTTCGATACGTAGACATCTGCAAACGCTTCTTCCTAGCAAGGAAGTGTCGCATTTACATTCTTTTGAAGTGAATACGAGGTATTCATAACACTGCACAATGAATATTATAACTCATCATGAAACGTTGAACTGAGATGCGATATCGCGATTTATGAAGCTTTAGAACTCTATTGCCTCGATACTATTTCCTAACAAGGAACTATCGCATTCACATTCATTTGAAGTGTATGCGAGGTATACATGACACTACGCAATGAATATTATATATTATCATGAAACTTGGAAATGAGAAGCGATATCGCGATTTAAGAAGCATTAGATCCCAATTGCTTCGATACGTAGACATCAGCAAACGCTATTTCCTAGCAAGGAAGTGTCGCATTTACATTCCTTTGAGGTGAATACGAGGTATACATAACACTGCACAATGAATATTATATCTGATCATGAAACATAGAAATGAGATGCGATATGGCGATTTATGAAGCATTAGATGTCTATTGCTTCGATACGTAGACATCTGCAAACGCTATTTCCTAGCAGGGAAGTGTCGCATTTGCATTCCTTTGAGGTGAATACGAGGTATACATAACACTGCACAATGAATATTATATCTGATCATGAAACATAGAAATGAGATGCGATATGGCGATTTATGAAGCATTAGATCCCTATTGCTTCGATACGTAGACATCTGCAAACGCTTCTTCCTAGCAAGGAAGTGTCGCATTTACATTCTTTTGAAGTGAATACGAGGTATTCATAACACTGCACAATGAATATTATAACTCATCATGAAACGTTGAACTGAGATGCGATATCGCGATTTATGAAGCTTTAGAACTCTATTGCTTCGATACGTAGATATCTGCAAACACTATTTCCAAGCAAGGAACTATCGCATTCACATTCATTTGAAGTGTATGCGAGGTATACATGACACTTCGCAATGAATATTATATATTATCATGAAACATAGAAATGAGAAGCGATATCGCGATTTAAGAAGCATTAGATCCCTATTGCTTCGATACGTAGACATCAGCAAACGCTATTTCCTAGCAAGGAAGTGTCGCATTTACATTCCTTTGAGGTGAATAGGAGGTATACATAACACTGCACAATGAATATTATATCTGATCATGAAACATAGAAATGAGATGCGATATGGCGATTTATGAAGCACTAGATGTATAATGCTTCGATACGTAGACATCTGCAAACGCTATTTCCTAGCATAGAAGTGTCGCATTTACATTCATTTGAAGTGTATGCGAGGTATTCATGACACTTCGCAATGAATATTATATGTTATCATGAAACATAGAAATGAGAAGCGATATCGCGATTTAAGAAGCATTAGATCCCTATTGCTTCGATACGTAGACATCTGCAAACGCTATTTCCTAGCAAGGAAGTGTCGCATTTACATTCCTTTGAGTTGAATACGAGGTATACATAACACTGCACAGTGAATATTATATCTGATCATGAAACATAGAAATGAGATGCGATATGGCGATTTATGAAGCATTAGATGTATAATGCTTCGATACGTAGACATCTGCAAACGCTTCTTCCTAGCAAGGAAGTGTCGCATTTACATTCTTTTGAAGTGAATACGAGGTATTCATAACAATGCACAATGAATATTATAACTCATCATGAAACATTGAACTGATATGCGATATCGCGATTTATGAAGCTTTAGAGCTCTATTGCTTCGATACGTAGATATCTGCAAACACTATTTCCTAGCAAGGAACTATCGCATTCACATTCATTTGAAGTGTATGCGAGGTATACATGACAGTTCGCAATGAATATTATATATTATCATGAAACATAGAAATGAGAAGCGATATCGCGATTTAAGAAGCATTAGATCCCTATTGCTTCGATACGTAGACATCTGGAAACGCTATTTCCTAGCAAGGAAGTGTCGCATTTACATTCCTTTTAGGTGAATAGGTGTTATACATAACACTGCATAATGAATATTATATCTGATCATGAAACGTAGAAATGAGATGCGATATGGCGATTTATGAAGCATTAGATGTCTATTGCTTCGATACGTAGACATCTGCAAACGCCATTTCCTAGCAAGTAAGTGTCGCATTTACATTCCTTTGAGGTGAATACGAGGTATACATAACACTGCACAATGAATATTATATCTGATCATGAAACATAGAAATGAGATGCGATATGGCGATTTATGAAGCATTAGATGTCTATTGCTTCGATACGTAGACATCTGCAAACGCTATTTCCTAGCAGGGAAGTGTCGCATTTGCATTCCTTTGAGGTGAATACGAGGTATACATAACACTGCACAATGAATATTATATCTGATCATGAAACATAGAAATGAGATGCGATATGGCGATTTATGAAGCATTAGATGTCTATAGCTTCGATTCGTAGACATCTGCAAACGCTATTTCCTAGCATGGAAGTGTCGCACTTACATTCATTTGTAGTGTATGCGAGGTATTCATGACACTTCGCAATGAATATTGTATATTATCATGAAACATAGAAATGAGAAGCGATATCGCGATTTTAGAAGCATTAGATCCCTATTGCTCCGATACGTAGACATCTGCAAACGCTATTTCCTAGCAAGGAATTGTCGCATTTACATTCCTTTGAGGTGAATACGAGGTATACATAACACTGCATAATGAATATTATATCTGATCATGAAACATAGAAATGAGATGCGATATGGCGATTTATGAAGCATTAGATGTCTATTGCTTCGATACGTAGACATCTGTAAACGATATTTCCTAGCAAGGAAGTGTCCCATTAACATTCATTTGAAGTGTATGTGAGGTATACATGACACTTTTGCAGGGAATATTAGATATTATCATGTGACATAGAAATGAGAAGCGATATCGCGATTTAAGAAGCATTAGATCCCTATTGCTTCGATACGTAGACATCTGCAAACGCTTCTTCCTAGCAAAGAAGTGTCGCATTTACATTCTTTTGAAGTGAATACGAGGTATTCATAACACTGCGCAATGAATATTATATCTGATCATGAAACATAGAAATGAGATGCGATATGGCGATTTATGAAGCATTAGATGTCTATTGCTTCGATACGTAGACATCTGCAAACGCTATTTCCTAGCAGGGAAGTGTCGCATTTGCATTCCTTTGAGGTGAATACGAGGTATATATAACACTGCACAATGAATATTATATCTGATCATGAAACATAGAAATGAGATGCGATATGGCGATTTATGAAGCATTAGATTTCTATAGCTTCGATTCGTAGACATCTGCAAACGCTATTTCCTAGCATGGAAGTGTCGCATTTACATTCATTTGTAGTGTATGCGAGGTATTCATGACACTTCGCAATGAATATTATATATTATCATGAAACATAGAAATGAGAAGCGATATCGCGATTTTAGAAGCATTAGATCCCTATTGCTCCGATACGTAGACATCTGCAAACGCTATTTCCTAGCAAGGAAGTGTCGCATTTACATTCCTTTGAGGTGAATACGAGGTATACATAACACTGCATAATGAATATTATATCTGATCATGAAACATAGAAATGAGATGCGATATGGCGATTTATGAAGCATTAGATGTCTATTGCTTCGATACGTAGACATCTGCAAACGATATTTCCTAGCAAGGAAGTGTCCCATTAACATTCATTTGAAGTGTATGTGAGGTATACATGACACTTTTGCAGGGAATATTAGATATTATCATGAGACATAGAAATGAGAAGCGATATCGCGATTTAAGAAGCATTAGATCCCTATTGCTTCGATACGTAGACATCTGCAAACGCTTCTTCCTAGCAAGGAAGTGTCGCATTTACATTCTTTTGAAGTGAATACGAGGTATTCATAACACTGCACAATGAATATTATAACTCATCATGAAACGTTGAACTGAGATGCGATATCGCGATTTATGAAGCTTTAGAACTCTATTGCCTCGATACTATTTCCTAACAAGGAACTATCGCATTCACATTCATTTGAAGTGTATGCGAGGTATACATGACACTACGCAATGAATATTATATATTATCATGAAACTTGGAAATGAGAAGCGATATCGCGATTTAAGAAGCATTAGATCCCAATTGCTTCGATACGTAGACATCAGCAAACGCTATTTCCTAGCAAGGAAGTGTCGCATTTACATTCCTTTGAGGTGAATACGAGGTATACATAACACTGCACAATGAATATTATATCTGATCATGAAACATAGAAATGAGATGCGCTATGGCGATTTATGAAGCATTAGATGTCTATTGCTTCGATACGTAGACATCTGCAAACGCTATTTCCTAGCAGGGAAGTGTCGCATTTGCATTCCTTTGAGGTGAATACGAGGTATACATAACACTGCACAATGAATATTATATCTGATCATGAAACATAGAAATGAGATGCGATATGGCGATTTATGAAGCATTAGATCCCTATTGCTTCGATACGTAGACATCTGCAAACGCTTCTTCCTAGCAAGGAAGTGTCGCATTTACATTCTTTTGAAGTGAATACGAGGTATTCATAACACTGCACAATGAATATTATAACTCATCATGAAACGTTGAACTGAGATGCGATATCGCGATTTATGAAGCTTTAGAACTCTATTGCTTCGATACGTAGATATCTGCAAACACTATTTCCAAGCAAGGAACTATCGCATTCACATTCATTTGAAGTGTATGCGAGGTATACATGACACTTCGCAATGAATATTATATATTATCATGAAACATAGAAATGAGAAGCGATATCGCGATTTAAGAAGCATTAGATCCCTATTGCTTCGATACGTAGACATCAGCAAACGCTATTTCCTAGCAAGGAAGTGTCGCATTTACATTCCTTTGAGGTGAATAGGAGGTATACATAACACTGCACAATGAATATTATATCTGATCATGAAACATAGAAATGAGATGCGATATGGCGATTTATGAAGCACTAGATGTATAATGCTTCGATACGTAGACATCTGCAAACGCTATTTCCTAGCATAGAAGTGTCGCATTTACATTCATTTGAAGTGTATGCGAGGTATTCATGACACTTCGCAATGAATATTATATGTTATCATGAAACATAGAAATGAGAAGCGATATCGCGATTTAAGAAGCATTAGATCCCTACTGCTTCGATACGTAGACATCTGCAAACGCTATTTCCTAGCAAGGAAGTGTCGCATTTACATTCCTTTGAGTTGAATACGAGGTATACATAACACTGCACAGTGAATATTATATCTGATCATGAAACATAGAAATGAGATGCGATATGGCGATTTATGAAGCATTAGATGTATAATGCTTCGATACGTAGACATCTGCAAACGCTTCTTCCTAGCAAGGAAGTGTCGCATTTACATTCTTTTGAAGTGAATACGAGGTATTCATAACAATGCACAATGAATATTATAACTCATCATGAAACATTGAACTGATATGCGATATCGCGATTTATGAAGCTTTAGAGCTCTATTGCTTCGATACGTAGATATCTGCAAACACTATTTCCTAGCAAGGAACTATCGCATTCACATTCATTTGAAGTGTATGCGAGGTATACATGACAGTTCGCAATGAATATTATATATTATCATGAAACATAGAAATGAGAAGCGATATCGCGATTTAAGAAGCATTAGATCCCTATTGCTTCGATACGTAGACATCTGGAAACGCTATTTCCTAGCAAGGAAGTGTCGCATTTACATTCCTTTTAGGTGAATAGGTGTTATACATAACACTGCATAATGAATATTATATCTGATCATGAAACGTAGAAATGAGATGCGATATGGCGATTTATGAAGCATTAGATGTCTATTGCTTCGATACGTAGACATCTGCAAACGCCATTTCCTAGCAAGTAAGTGTCGCATTTACATTCCTTTGAGGTGAATACGAGGTATACATAACACTGCACAATGAATATTATATCTGATCATGAAACATAGAAATGAGATGCGATATGGCGATTTATGAAGCATTAGATGTCTATTGCTTCGATACGTAGACATCTGCAAACGCTATTTCCTAGCAGGGAAGTGTCGCATTTGCATTCCTTTGAGGTGAATACGAGGTATACATAACACTGCACAATGAATATTATATCTGATCATGAAACATAGAAATGAGATGCGATATGGCGATTTATGAAGCATTAGATGTCTATAGCTTCGATTCGTAGACATCTGCAAACGCTATTTCCTAGCATGGAAGTGTCGCATTTACATTCATTTGTAGTGTATGCGAGGTATTCATGACACTTCGCAATGAATATTATATATTATCATGAAACATAGAAATGAGAAGCGATATCGCGATTTTAGAAGCATTAGATCCCTATTGCTCCGATACGTAGACATCTGCAAACGCTATTTCCTAGCAAGGAATTGTCGCATTTACATTCCTTTGAGGTGAATACGATGTATACATAACACTGCATAATGAATATTATATCTGATCATGAAACATAGAAATGAGATGCGATATGGCGATTTATGAAGCATTAGATGTCTATTGCTTCGATACGTAGACATCTGTAAACGATATTTCCTAGCAAGGAAGTGTCCCATTAACATTCATTTGAAGTGTATGTGAGGTATACATGACTCTTTTGCAGGGAATATTAGATATTATCATGTGACATAGAAATGAGAAGCGATATCGCGATTTAAGAAGCATTAGATCCCTATTGCTTCGAAACGTAGACATCTGCAAACGCTTCTTCCTAGCAAAGAAGTGTCGCATTTACATTCTTTTGAAGTGAATACGAGGTATTCATAACACTGCGCAATGAATATTATATCTGATCATGAAACATAGAAATGAGATGCGATATGGCGATTTATGAAGCATTAGATGTCTATTGCTTCGATACGTAGACATCTGCAAACGCTATTTCCTAGCAGGGAAGTGTCGCATTTGCATTCCTTTGAGGTGAATACGAGGTATATATAACACTGCACAATGAATATTATATCTGATCATGAAACATAGAAATGAGATGCGATATGGCGATTTATGAAGCATTAGATGTCTATAGCTTCGATTCGTCGACATCTGCAAACGCTATTTCCTAGCATGGAAGTGTCGCATTTACATTCATTTGTAGTGTATGCGAGGTATTCATGACACTTCGCAATGAATATTATATATTATCATGAAACATAGAAATGAGAAGCGATATCGCGATTTTAGAAGCATTAGATCCCTATTGCTCCGATACGTAGACATCTGCAAACGCTATTTCCTAGCAAGGAAGTGTCGCATTTACATTCCTTTGAGGTGAATACGAGGTATACATAACACTGCATAATGAATATTATATCTGATCATGAAACATAGAAATGAGATGCGATATGGCGATTTATGAAGCATTAGATGTCTATTGCTTCGATACGTAGACATCTGCAAACGATATTTCCTAGCAAGGAAGTGTCCCATTAACATTCATTTGAAGTGTATGTGAGGTATACATGACACTTTTGCAGGGAATATTAGATATTATCATGAGACATAGAAATGAGAAGCGATATCGCGATTTAAGAAGCATTAGATCCCTATTGCTTCGATACGTAGACATCTGCAAACGCTTCTTCCTAGCAAGGAAGTGTCGCATTTACATTCTTTTGAAGTGAATACGAGGTATTCATAACACTGCACAATGAATATTATAACTCATCATGAAACGTTGAACTGAGATGCGATATCGCGATTTATGAAGCTTTAGAACTCTATTGCTTCGATACGTAGATATCTGCAAACACTATTTCCAAGCAAGGAACTATCGCATTCACATTCATTTGAAGTGTATGCGAGGTATACATGACACTTCGCAATGAATATTATATATTATCATGAAACATAGAAATGAGAAGCGATATCGCGATTTAAGAAGCATTAGATCCCTATTGCTTCGATACGTAGACATCAGCAAACGCTATTTCCTAGCAAGGAAGTGTCTCATTTACATTCCTTTGAGGTGAATAGGAGGTATACATAACACTGCACAATGAATATTATATCTGATCATGAAACATAGAAATGAGATGCGATATGGCGATTTATGAAGCACTAGATGTATAATGCTTCGATACGTAGACATCTGCAAACGCTATTTCCTAGCATAGAAGTGTCGCATTTACATTCATTTGAAGTGTATGCGAGGTATTCATGACACTTCGCAATGAATATTATATGTTATCATGAAACATAGAAATGAGAAGCGATATCGCGATTTAAGAAGCATTAGATCCCTATTGCTTCGATACGTAGACATCTGCAAACGCTATTTCCTAGCAAGGAAGTGTCGCATTTACATTCCTTTGAGTTGAATACGAGGTATACATAACACTGCACAGTGAATATTATATCTGATCATGAAACATAGAAATGAGATGCGATATGGCGATTTATGAAGCATTAGATGTATAATGCTTCGATACGTAGACATCTGCAAACGATATTTCCTAGCATGGAAGTGTCGCATTTACATTCATTTGAAGTGTATGCGAGGTATTCATGACACTTCGCAATGAATATTATATATTATCATGAAACATAGAAATGAGAAGCGATATCGCGATTTTAGAAGCATTAGATCCCTATTGCTTCGATACGTAGACATCTGGAAACGCTATTTCCTAGCAAGGAAGTGTCGCATTTACATTCCTTTTAGGTGAATAGGTGTTATACATAACACTGCATAATGAATATTATATCTGATCATGAAACGTAGAAATGAGATGCGATATGGCGATTTATGAAGCATTAGATGTCTATTGCTTGTATACGTAGACATCTGCAAACGCTATTTCCTAGCAAGGAAGTGTCGCATTTGCATTCCTTTGAGGTGAACACGAGGTATACATAACACTGCGCAATGAATATTATATCTGATCATGAAACATAGAAATGAGATGCGATATGGCGATTTATGAAGCATTAGATGTCTATTGCTTCGATACGTAGACATCTGCAAACGCTATTTCCTAGCAAGGAAGTGTCGCATTTGCATTCCTTTGAGGTGAATACGAGGTATACATAACACTGCACAATGAATATTATATCTGATCATGAAACATAGAAATGAGATGCGATATGGCGATTTATGAAGCATTAGATGTCTATTGCTTCGATACGTAGACATCTGCAAACGCTATTTCCTAGCATGGAAGTGTCGCATTTACATTCATTTGAAGTGTATGTGAGGTATTCATGACACTTCGCAATGAATATTATATATTATCATGAAACATAGAAATGAGAAGCGATATCGCGATTTTAGAAGCATTAGATCCCTATTGCTCCGATACGTAGACATCTGCAAACCCTATTTCCTAGCAAGGAAGTGTCGCATTTACATTCCTTTGAGGTGAATACGAGGTATACATAACACTGCACAATGAATATTATAACTCATCGTGAAACGTTGAACTTAGATGCGATATCGCGATTTATGAAGCTTTAGAACTCTATTGCTTCGATACGTAGATATCTGCAAACACTATTTCCTAACAAGGAACTATCGCATTCACATACATTTGAAGTGTATGCGAGGTATACATGACACTACGCAATGAATATTATATATTATCATGAAACTTAGAAATGAGAAGCGATATCGCGATTTAAGAAGCTTTAGATACCAATTGCTTCGATACGTAGACATCAGCAAACGCTATTTCCTAGCAAGGAAGTGTCGCATTTACACTCCTTTGAGGTGAATACGAGGTATACATAACACTGCACAATGAATATTATATCTGATCATGAAACATAGAAATGAGATGCGATATGGCGATTTATGAAGCATTAGATGTCTATTGCTTCGATACGTAGACATCTGCAAACGCTATGTCCTAGCATGGAAGTGTCGCATTTACATTCATTTTAAGTGTATGCGAGGTATTCATGACACTTCGCAATGAATATTATATATTATCATGAAACATAGAAATGAGAAGCGATATCGCGATTTTAGAAGCATTAGATCTCTATTGCTCCGATACGTAGACATCTGCAAACGCTATTTCCTAGCAAGGAAGTGTCGCATTTACATTCCTTTGAGGTGAATACGAGGTATACATAACACTGCATAATGAATATTATATCTGATCATGAAGCATAGAAATGAGATGCGATATGGCGATTTATGAAGCATTAGATGTCTATTGCTTCGATACGTAGACATCTGCAAACGATATTTCCTAGCAAGGAAGTGTCCCATTTACATTCATTTGAAGTGTATGTGAGGTATATATGACACTTTTGCAGGGAATATTATATATTATCATGAAACATAGAAATGAGAAGCGATATCGCGATTTAAGAAGCATTAGATCCCTATTGCTTCGATACGTAGACATCTGCAAACGCTTCTTCCTAGCAAGGAAGTGTCGCATTTACATTCTTTTGAAGTGAATACGAGGTATTCATAACACTGCACAATGAATATTATAACTCGTCATGAATCATTGAACTGAGATGCGATATCGCGATTTATGAAGCTTTAGAGCTCTATTGCTTCGATACGTAGATATCTGCAAACACTATTTCCTAGCAAGGAACTATCGCATTCACATTCATTTGAAGTGTATGCGAGGTATACATGACAGTTCGCAATGAATATTATATATTATCATGAAACATAAAAATGAGAAGCGATATCGCGATTTAAGAAGCATTAGATCCCTATTGCTTCGATACGTAGACATCTGGAAACGCTATTTCCTAGCAAGGAAGTGTCGCATTTACATTCCTTTTAGGTGAATAGGTGTTATACATAACACTGCATAATGAATATTATATCTGATCATGAAACGTAGAAATGAGATGCGATATGGCGATTTATGAAGCATTAGATGTCTATTGCTTCGATACGTAGACATCTGCAAACGCTATTTCCTAGCAAGTAAGTGTGGCATTTACATTCCTTTGAAGTGAATACGAGGTATACATAACACTGCACAATGAATATTATATCTGATCATGAACCATAGAAATGAGATGCGATATGGCGATTTATGAAGCAATAGATGTCTATTGCTTCGATACGTAGACATCTGCAAACGCTATTTCCTAGCAGGGAAGTGTCGCATTTGCATTCCCTTGAGGTGAATACGAGGTATACATAACACTGCATAATGAATATTATATCTGATCATGAAACATAGAAATGAGATGCGATATGGCGATTTATGAAGCATTAGATGTCTATTGCTTCGATACGTAGACATCTGCAAACGATATTTTCTAGCAAGGAAGTGTCCCATTTACATTCTATTGAAGTGTATGTGAGGTATACATGACACTTTTGCAGGGAATATTATATATTATCATGAAACATAGAAATGAGAAGCGATATCGCGATTTAAGGAGCATTAGATCCCTATTGCTTCGATACGTAGACAGCTGCAAACGCTTCTTTCTAGCAAGGAAGTGTCGCATTTACATTCTTTTGAAGTGAATACGAGGTATTCATAACACTGCACAATGAATATTATAACTCATCATGAAACATTGAACTGAGATGCGATATCGCGATTTATGAAGCTTTAGAGCTCTATTGCTTCGATACGTAGATATCTGCAAACACTATTTCCTAGCAAGGAACTATCGCATTCACATTCATTTGAAGTGTATGCGAGGTATACATGACAGTTCGCAATGAATATTATATATTATCATGAAACATAAAAATGAGAAGCGATATCGCGATTTAAGAAGCATTAGATCCCTATTGCTTCGACACGTAGACATCTGGAAACGCTATTTCCTAGCAAGGAAGTGTCGCATTTACATTCCTTTTAGGTGAATAGGTGTTATACATAACACTGCATAATGAATATTATATCTGATCATGAAACGTAGAAATGAGATGCGATATGGCGATTTATGAAGCATTAGGTGTCTATTGCTTCGATACGTAGACATCTCCAAACGCTATTTCCTAGCAAGTAAGTGTCGCATTTACATTCCTTTGAGGTGAACACGAGGTATACATAACACTGCACAATGAATATTATACCTGATCATGAAACATAGAAATGAGATGCGATATGGCGATTTATGAAGCATTAGATGTCTATTGCTTGTATACGTAGACATCTGCAAACGCTATTTCCTAGCAAGGAAGTATCGCATTTGCATTCCTTTGAGGTGAATACGAGGTATACATAACACTGCGCAATGAATATTATATCTGATCATGAAACATAGAAATGAGATGCGATATGGCGATTTATGAAGCATTAGATGTCTATTGCTTCGATACGTAGACATCTGCAAACGCTATTTCCTAGCATGGAAGTGTCGCATTTACATTCAGTTGAAGTGTATGTGAGGTATTCATGACACTTCGCAATGAATATTATATATTATCATGAAACATAGAAATGAGAAGCGATATCGCGATTTTAGAAGCATTAGATCCCTATTGCTCCGATACGTAGACATCTGCAAACCCTATTTTCTAGCATGGAAGTGTCGCATTTACATTCCTTTGAGGTGAATACGAGATATACATAACACTGCATAATGAATATTATATCTGATCATGAAACATAGAAATCAGATGCGATATGGCGATTTATGAAGCATTAGATGTCTATTGCTTCGATACGTAGACATCTGCAAACGATATTTCCTAGCAAGGAAGTGTCCCATTTACATTCATTTGAAGTGTATATGAGGTATACATGACACTTTTGCAGGGAATATTATATATTATCATGAAACATAGTAATGAGAAGCGATATCGCGATTTATGAAGCATTAGATGTCTATTGCTTCGATACGTAGACATCTGCAAACGCTATGTCCTAGCATGGAAGTGTCGCATTTACATTCATTTTAAGTGTATGCGAGGTATTCATGACACTTCGCAATGAATATTATATATTATCATGAAACATAGAAATGAGAAGCGATATCGCGATTTTAGAAGCATTAGATCTCTAGTGCTCCGATACGTAGACATCTGCAAACGCTATTTCCTAGCAAGGAAGTGTCGCATTTACATTCCTTTGAGGTGAATACGAGGTATACATAACACTGCATAATGAATATTATATCTGATCATGAAGCATAGAAATGAGATGCGATATGGCGATTTATGAAGCATTATATGTCTATTGCTTCGATACGTAGACATCTGCAAACGATATTTCCTAGCAAGGAAGTGTCCCATTTACATTCATTTGAAGTGTATGTGAGGTATACATGACACTTTTGCAGGGAATATTATATATTATCATGAAACATAGAAATGAGATGCGATATGGCGATTTATGAAGCATTAGATGTCTACGGCTTCGATACGTAGACATCTGCAAACGCTATTTCCTAGCAAGGAAGTGTCGCATTTACATTCATTTGAAGTGTATGTGAGGTATTCATGACACTTCGCAATGAATATTATATATTATCATGAAACATAGAAATGAGAAGCGATATCGCGATTTTAGAAGCATTAGATCCCTATTGCTCCGATACGTAGACATCTGCAAACCCTATTTCCTAGCAAGGAAGTGTCGCATTTACATTCCTTTGAGGTGAATACGAGGTATACATAACACTGCACAATGAATATTATAACTCATCGTGAAACGTTGAACTTAGATGCGATATCGCGATTTATGAAGCTTTAGAACTCTATTGCTTCGATACGTAGATATCTGCAAACACTATTTCCTAACAAGGAACTATCGCATTCACATACATTTGAAGTGTATGCGAGGTATACATGACACTACGCAATGAATATTATATATTATCATGAAACTTAGAAATGAGAAGCGATATCGCGATTTAAGAAGCTTTAGATACCAATTGCTTCGATACGTAGACATCAGCAAACGCTATTTCCTAGCAAGGAAGTGTCGCATTTACACTCCTTTGAGGTGAATACGAGGTATACATAACACTGCACAATGAATATTATATCTGATCATGAAACATAGAAATGAGATGCGATATGGCGATTTATGAAGCATTAGATGTCTATTGCTTCGATACGTAGACATCTGCAAACGCTATGTCCTAGCATGGAAGTGTCGCATTTACATTCATTTTAAGTGTATGCGAGGTATTCATGACACTTCGCAATGAATATTATATATTATCATGAAACATAGAAATGAGAAGCGATATCGCGATTTTAGAAGCATTAGATCTCTATTGCTCCGATACGTAGACATCTGCAAACGCTATTTCCTAGCAAGGAAGTGTCGCATTTACATTCCTTTGAGGTGAATACGAGGTATACATAACACTGCATAATGAATATTATATCTGATCATGAAGCATAGAAATGAGATGCGATATGGCGATTTATGAAGCATTAGATGTCTATTGCTTCGATACGTAGACATCTGCAAACGATATTTCCTAGCAAGGAAGTGTCCCATTTACATTCATTTGAAGTGTATGTGAGGTATATATGACACTTTTGCAGGGAATATTATATATTATCATGAAACATAGAAATGAGAAGCGATATCGCGATTTAAGAAGCATTAGATCCCTATTGCTTCGATACGTAGACATCTGCAAACGCTTCTTCCTAGCAAGGAAGTGTCGCATTTACATTCTTTTGAAGTGAATACGAGGTATTCATAACACTGCACAATGAATATTATAACTCGTCATGAATCATTGAACTGAGATGCGATATCGCGATTTATGAAGCTTTAGAGCTCTATTGCTTCGATACGTAGATATCTGCAAACACTATTTCCTAGCAAGGAACTATCGCATTCACATTCATTTGAAGTGTATGCGAGGTATACATGACAGTTCGCAATGAATATTATATATTATCATGAAACATAAAAATGAGAAGCGATATCGCGATTTAAGAAGCATTAGATCCCTATTGCTTCGATACGTAGACATCTGGAAACGCTATTTCCTAGCAAGGAAGTGTCGCATTTACATTCCTTTTAGGTGAATAGGTGTTATACATAACACTGCATAATGAATATTATATCTGATCATGAAACGTAGAAATGAGATGCGATATGGCGATTTATGAAGCATTAGATGTCTATTGCTTCGATACGTAGACATCTGCAAACGCTATTTCCTAGCAAGTAAGTGTGGCATTTACATTCCTTTGAAGTGAATACGAGGTATACATAACACTGCACAATGAATATTATATCTGATCATGAACCATAGAAATGAGATGCGATATGGCGATTTATGAAGCAATAGATGTCTATTGCTTCGATACGTAGACATCTGCAAACGCTATTTCCTAGCAGGGAAGTGTCGCATTTGCATTCCCTTGAGGTGAATACGAGGTATACATAACACTGCATAATGAATATTATATCTGATCATGAAACATAGAAATGAGATGCGATATGGCGATTTATGAAGCATTAGATGTCTATTGCTTCGATACGTAGACATCTGCAAACGATATTTTCTAGCAAGGAAGTGTCCCATTTACATTCTATTGAAGTGTATGTGAGGTATACATGACACTTTTGCAGGGAATATTATATATTATCATGAAACATAGAAATGAGAAGCGATATCGCGATTTAAGGAGCATTAGATCCCTATTGCTTCGATACGTAGACAGCTGCAAACGCTTCTTTCTAGCAAGGAAGTGTCGCATTTACATTCTTTTGAAGTGAATACGAGGTATTCATAACACTGCACAATGAATATTATAACTCATCATGAAACATTGAACTGAGATGCGATATCGCGATTTATGAAGCCTTAGAGCTCTATTGCTTCGATACGTAGATATCTGCAAACACTATTTCCTGGCAAGGAACTATCGCATTCACATTCATTTGAAGTGTATGCGAGGTATACATGACAGTTCGCAATGAATATTATATATTATCATGAAACATAAAAATGAGAAGCGATATCGCGATTTAAGAAGCATTAGATCCCTATTGCTTCGACACGTAGACATCTGGAAACGCTATTTCCTAGCAAGGAAGTGTCGCATTTACATTCCTTTTAGGTGAATAGGTGTTATACATAACACTGCATAATGAATATTATATCTGATCATGAAACGTAGAAATGAGATGCGATATGGCGATTTATGAAGCATTAGGTGTCTATTGCTTCGATACGTAGACATCTCCAAACGCTATTTCCTAGCAAGTAAGTGTCGCATTTACATTCCTTTGAGGTGAATACGAGGTATACATAACACTGCACAATGAATATTATACCTGATCATGAAACATAGAAATGAGATGCGATATGGCGATTTATGAAGCATTAGATGTCTATTGCTTGTATACGTAGACATCTGCAAACGCTATTTCCTAGCAAGGAAGTATCGCATTTGCATTCCTTTGAGGTGAATACGAGGTATACATAACACTGCGCAATGAATATTATATCTGATCATGAAACATAGAAATGAGATGCGATATGGCGATTTATGAAGCATTAGATGTCTATTGCTTCGATACGTAGACATCTGCAAACGCTATTTCCTAGCATGGAAGTGTCGCATTTACATTCATTTGAAGTGTATGTGAGGTATTCATGACACTTCGCAATGAATATTATATATTATCATGAAACATAGAAATGAGAAGCGATATCGCGATTTTAGAAGCATTAGATCCCTATTGCTCCGATACGTAGACATCTGCAAACCCTATTTTCTAGCAAGGAAGTGTCGCATTTACATTCCTTTGAGGTGAATACGAGATATACATAACACTGCATAATGAATATTATATCTGATCATGAAACATAGAAATCAGATGCGATATGGCGATTTATGAAGCATTAGATGTCTATTGCTTCGATACGTAGACATCTGCAAACGATATTTCCTAGCAAGGAAGTGTCCCATTTACATTCATTTGAAGTGTATATGAGGTATACATGACACTTTTGCAGGGAATATTATATATTATCATGAAACATAGTAATGAGAAGCGATATCGCGATTTAAGAAGCATTAGATCCCTACTGCTTCGATACGTAGACATCTGCAAACGCTTCTTCCTAGCAAGGAAGTGTCGCATTCACATTCTCTTGAAGCGAATACGAGGTATTCATAACACTGCACAATGAATATTATAACTCATCGTGAAACATTGAACTTAGATGCGATATCGCGATTTATGAAGCTTTAGAACTCTATTGCTTCGATACGTAGATATCTGCAAACACTATTTCCTAACAAGGAACTATCGCATTCACATACATTTGAAGTGTATGCGAGGTATACATGACACTACGCAATGAATATTATATATTATCATGAAACTTAGAAATGAGAGGCGATATCGCGATTTAAGAAGCATTAGATACCAATTGCTTCGATACGTAGACATCAGCAAACGCTATTTCCTAGCAAGGAAGTGTCGCATTTACATTCCTTTGAGGTGAATACGAGGTATACATAACACTGCACAATGAATATTATATCTGATCATGAAACATAGAAATGAGATGCGATATGGCGATTTATGAAGCATTAGATGTCTATTGCTTCGATACGTAGACATCTGCAAACGCTATGTCCTAGCATGGAAGTGTCGCATTTACATTCATTTTAAGTGTATGCGAGGTATTCATGACACTTCGCAATGAATATTATATATTATCATGAAACATAGAAATGAGAAGCGATATCGCGATTTTAGAAGCATTAGATCTCTATTGCTCCGATACGTAGACATCTGCAAACGCTATTTCCTAGCAAGGAAGTGTCGCATTTACATTCCTTTGAGGTGAATACGAGGTATACATAACACTGCATAATGAATATTATATCTGATCATGAAGCATAGAAATGAGATGCGATATGGCGATTTATGAAGCATTATATGTCTATTGCTTCGATACGTAGACATCTGCAAACGATATTTCCTAGCAAGGAAGTGTCCCATTTACATTCATTTGAAGTGTATGTGAGGTATACATGACACTTTTGCAGGGAATATTATATATTATCATGAAACATAGAAATGAGATGCGATATGGCGATTTATGAAGCATTAGATGTCTATGGCTTCGATACGTAGACATCTGCAAACGCTATTTCCTAGCAAGGAAGTGTCGCATTTACATTCATTTGAAGTGTATGTGAGGTATTCATGACACTTCGCAATGAATATTATATATTATCATGAAACATAGAAATGAGAAGCGATATCGCGATTTTAGAAGCATTAGATCCCTATTGCTCCGATACGTAGACATCTGCAAACCCTATTTCCTAGCAAGGAAGTGTCGCATTTACATTCCTTTGAGGTGAATACGAGGTATACATAACACTGCACAATGAATATTATAACTCATCGTGAAACGTTGAACTTAGATGCGATATCGCGATTTATGAAGCTTTAGAACTCTATTGCTTCGATACGTAGATATCTGCAAACACTATTTCCTAACAAGGAACTATCGCATTCACATACATTTGAAGTGTATGCGAGGTATACATGACACTACGCAATGAATATTATATATTATCATGAAACTTAGAAATGAGAAGCGATATCGCGATTTAAGAAGCTTTAGATATCAATTGCTTCGATACGTAGACATCAGCAAACGCTATTTCCTAGCAAGTAAGTGTGGCATTTACATTCCTTTGAAGTGAATACGAGGTATACATAACACTGCACAATGAATATTATATCTGATCATGAACCATAGAAATGAGATGCGATATGGCGATTTATGAAGCAATAGATGTCTATTGCTTCGATACGTAGACATCTGCAAACGCTATTTCCTAGCAGGGAAGTGTCGCATTTGCATTCCCTTGAGGTGAATACGAGGTATACATAACACTGCATAATGAATATTATATCTGATCATGAAACATAGAAATGAGATGCGATATGGCGATTTATCAAGCATTAGATGTCTATTGCTTCGATACGTAGACATCTGCAAACGATATTTTCTAGCAAGGAAGTGTCCCATTTACATTCTATTGAAGTGTATGTGAGGTATACATGACACTTTTGCAGGGAATATTATATATTATCATGAAACATAGAAATGAGAAGCGATATCGCGATTTAAGGAGCATTAGATCCCTATTGCTTCGATACGTAGACAGCTGCAAACGCTTCTTTCTAGCAAGGAAGTGTCGCATTTACATTCTTTTGAAGTGAATACGAGGTATTCATAACACTGCACAATGAATATTATAACTCATCATGAAACATTGAACTGAGATGCGATATCGCGATTTATGAAGCCTTAGAGCTCTATTGCTTCGATACGTAGATATCTGCAAACACTATTTCCTGGCAAGGAACTATCGCATTCACATTCATTTGAAGTGTATGCGAGGTATACATGACAGTTCGCAATGAATATTATATATTATCATGAAACATAAAAATGAGAAGCGATATCGCGATTTAAGAAGCATTAGATCCCTATTGCTTCGACACGTAGACATCTGGAAACGCTATTTCCTAGCAAGGAAGTGTCGCATTTACATTCCTTTTAGGTGAATAGGTGTTATACATAACACTGCATAATGAATATTATATCTGATCATGAAACGTAGAAATGAGATGCGATATGGCGATTTATGAAGCATTAGGTGTCTATTGCTTCGATACGTAGACATCTCCAAACGCTATTTCCTAGCAAGTAAGTGTCGCATTTACATTCCTTTGAGGTGAATACGAGGTATACATAACACTGCACAATGAATATTATACCTGATCATGAAACATAGAAATGAGATGCGATATGGCGATTTATGAAGCATTAGATGTCTATTGCTTGTATACGTAGACATCTGCAAACGCTATTTCCTAGCAAGGAAGTATCGCATTTGCATTCCTTTGAGGTGAATACGAGGTATACATAACACTGCGCAATGAATATTATATCTGATCATGAAACATAGAAATGAGATGCGATATGGCGATTTATGAAGCATTAGATGTCTATTGCTTCGATACGTAGACATCTGCAAACGCTATTTCCTAGCATGGAAGTGTCGCATTTACATTCATTTGAAGTGTATGTGAGGTATTCATGACACTTCGCAATGAATATTATATATTATCATGAAACATAGAAATGAGAAGCGATATCGCGATTTTAGAAGCATTAGATCCCTATTGCTCCGATACGTAGACATCTGCAAACCCTATTTTCTAGCAAGGAAGTGTCGCATTTACATTCCTTTGAGGTGAATACGAGATATACATAACACTGCATAATGAATATTATATCTGATCATGAAACATAGAAATCAGATGCGATATGGCGATTTATGAAGCATTAGATGTCTATTGCTTCGATACGTAGACATCTGCAAACGATATTTCCTAGCAAGGAAGTGTCCCATTTACATTCATTTGAAGTGTATATGAGGTATACATGACACTACGCAATGAATATTATATATTATCATGAAACTTAGAAATGAGAGGCGATATCGCGATTTAAGAAGCATTAGATACCAATTGCTTCGATACGTAGACATCAGCAAACGCTATTTCCTAGCAAGGAAGTGTCGCATTTACATTCCTTTGAGGTGAATACGAGGTATACATAACACTGCACAATGAATATTATATCTGATCATGAAACATAGAAATGAGATGCGATATGGCGATTTATGAAGCATTAGATGTCTATTGCTTCGATACGTAGACATCTGCAAACGCTATGTCCTAGCATGGAAGTGTCGCATTTACATTCATTTTAAGTGTATGCGAGGTATTCATGACACTTCGCAATGAATATTATATATTATCATGAAACATAGAAATGAGAAGCGATATCGCGATTTTAGAAGCATTAGATCTCTATTGCTCCGATACGTAGACATCTGCAAACGCTATTTCCTAGCAAGGAAGTGTCGCATTTACATTCCTTTGAGGTGAATACGAGGTATACATAACACTGCATAATGAATATTATATCTGATCATGAAGCATAGAAATGAGATGCGATATGGCGATTTATGAAGCATTATATGTCTATTGCTTCGATACGTAGACATCTGCAAACGATATTTCCTAGCAAGGAAGTGTCCCATTTACATTCATTTGAAGTGTATGTGAGGTATACATGACACTTTTGCAGGGAATATTATATATTATCATGAAACATAGAAATGAGATGCGATATGGCGATTTATGAAGCATTAGATGTCTATGGCTTCGATACGTAGACATCTGCAAACGCTATTTCCTAGCAAGGAAGTGTCGCATTTACATTCATTTGAAGTGTATGTGAGGTATTCATGACACTTCGCAATGAATATTATATATTATCATGAAACATAGAAATGAGAAGCGATATCGCGATTTTAGAAGCATTAGATCCCTATTGCTCCGATACGTAGACATCTGCAAACCCTATTTCCTAGCAAGGAAGTGTCGCATTTACATTCCTTTGAGGTGAATACGAGGTATACATAACACTGCACAATGAATATTATAACTCATCGTGAAACGTTGAACTTAGATGCGATATCGCGATTTATGAAGCTTTAGAACTCTATTGCTTCGATACGTAGATATCTGCAAACACTATTTCCTAACAAGGAACTATCGCATTCACATACATTTGAAGTGTATGCGAGGTATACATGACACTACGCAATGAATATTATATATTATCATGAAACTTAGAAATGAGAAGCGATATCGCGATTTAAGAAGCTTTAGATATCAATTGCTTCGATACGTAGACATCAGCAAACGCTATTTCCTAGCAAGGAAGTGTCGCATTTACACTCCTTTGAGGTGAATACGAGGTATACATAACACTGCACAATGAATATTATATCTGATCATGAAACATAGAAATGAGATGCGATATGGCGATTTATGAAGCATTAGATGTCTATTGCTTCGATACGTAGACATCTGCAAACGCTATGTCCTAGCATGGAAGTGTCGCATTTACATTCATTTTAAGTGTATGCGAGGTATTCATGACACTTCGCAATGAATATTATATATTATCATGAAACATAGAAATGAGAAGCGATATCGCGATTTTAGAAGCATTAGATCTCTATTGCTCCGATACGTAGACATCTGCAAACGCTATTTCCTAGCAAGGAAGTGTCGCATTTACATTCCTTTGAGGTGAATACGAGGTATACATAACACTGCATAATGAATATTATATCTGATCATGAAGCATAGAAATGAGATGCGATATGGCGATTTATGAAGCATTAGATGTCTATTGCTTCGATACGTAGACATCTGCAAACGATATTTCCTAGCAAGGAAGTGTCCCATTTACATTCATTTGAAGTGTATGTGAGGTATATATGACACTTTTGCAGGGAATATTATATATTATCATGAAACATAGAAATGAGAAGCGATATCGCGATTTAAGAAGCATTAGATCCCTATTGCTTCGATACGTAGACATCTGCAAACGCTTCTTCCTAGCAAGGAAGTGTCGCATTTACATTCTTTTGAAGTGAATACGAGGTATTCATAACACTGCACAATGAATATTATAACTCGTCATGAATCATTGAACTGAGATGCGATATCGCGATTTATGAAGCTTTAGAGCTCTATTGCTTCGATACGTAGATATCTGCAAACACTATTTCCTAGCAAGGAACTATCGCATTCACATTCATTTGAAGTGTATGCGAGGTATACATGACAGTTCGCAATGAATATTATATATTATCATGAAACATAAAAATGAGAAGCGATATCGCGATTTAAGAAGCATTAGATCCCTATTGCTTCGATACGTAGACATCTGGAAACGCTATTTCCTAGCAAGGAAGTGTCGCATTTACATTCCTTTTCGGTGAATAGGTGTTATACATAACACTGCATAATGAATATTATATCTGATCATGAAACGTAGAAATGAGATGCGATATGGCGATTTATGAAGCATTAGATGTCTATTGCTTCGATACGTAGACATCTGCAAACGCTATTTCCTAGCAAGTAAGTGTGGCATTTACATTCCTTTCAAGTGAATACGAGGTATACATAACACTGCACAATGAATATTATATCTGATCATGAACCATAGAAATGAGATGCGATATGGCGATTTATGAAGCAATAGATGTCTATTGCTTCGATACGTAGACATCTGCAAACGCTATTTCCTAGCAGGGAAGTGTCGCATTTGCATTCCCTTGAGGTGAATACGAGGTATACATAACACTGCATAATGAATATTATATCTGATCATGAAACATAGAAATGAGATGCGATATGGCGATTTATGAAGCATTAGATGTCTATTGCTTCGATACGTAGACATCTGCAAACGATATTTTCTAGCAAGGAAGTGTCCCATTTACATTCTATTGAAGTGTATGTGAGGTATACATGACACTTTTGCAGGGAATATTATATATTATCATGAAACATAGAAATGAGAAGCGATATCGCGATTTAAGGAGCATTAGATCCCTATTGCTTCGATACGTAGACAGCTGCAAACGTTTCTTTCTAGCAAGGAAGTGTCGCATTTACATTCTTTTGAAGTGAATACGAGGTATTCATAACACTGCACAATGAATATTATAACTCATCATGAAACATTGAACTGAGATGCGATATCGCGATTTATGAAGCTTTAGAGCTCTATTGCTTCGATACGTAGATATCTGCAAACACTATTTCCTAGCAAGGAACTATCGCATTCACATTCATTTGAAGTGTATGCGAGGTATACATGACAGTTCGCAATGAATATTATATATTATCATGAAACATAAAAATGAGAAGCGATATCGCGATTTAAGAAGCATTAGATCCCTATTGCTTCGACACGTAGACATCTGGAAACGCTATTTCCTAGCAAGGAAGTGTCGCATTTACATTCCTTTTAGGTGAATAGGTGTTATACATAACACTGCATAATGAATATTATATCTGATCATGAAACGTAGAAATGAGATGCGATATGGCGATTTATGAAGCATTAGGTGTCTATTGCTTCGATACGTAGACATCTCCAAACGCTATTTCCTAGCAAGTAAGTGTCGCATTTACATTCCTTTGAGGTGAATACGAGGTATACATAACACTGCACAATGAATATTATACCTGATCATGAAACATAGAAATGAGATGCGATATGGCGATTTATGAAGCATTAGATGTCTATTGCTTGTATACGTAGACATCTGCAAACGCTATTTCCTAGCAAGGAAGTATCGCATTTGCATTCCTTTGAGGTGAATACGAGGTATACATAACACTGCGCAATGAATATTATATCTGATCATGAAACATAGAAATGAGATGCGATATGGCGATTTATGAAGCATTAGATGTCTATTGCTTCGATACGTAGACATCTGCAAACGCTATTTCCTAGCATGGAAGTGTCGCATTTACATTCATTTGAAGTGTATGTGAGGTATTCATGACACTTCGCAATGAATATTATATATTATCATGAAACATAGAAATGAGAAGCGATATCGCGATTTTAGAAGCATTAGATCCCTATTGCTCCGATACGTAGACATCTGCAAACCCTATTTTCTAGCAAGGAAGGGTCGCATTTACATTCCTTTGAGGTGAATACGAGATATACATAACACTGCATAATGAATATTATATCTGATCATGAAACATAGAAATCAGATGCGATATGGCGATTTATGAAGCATTAGATGTCTATTGCTTCGATACGTAGACATCTGCAAACGATATTTCCTAGCAAGGAAGTGTCCCATTTACATTCATTTGAAGTGTATATGAGGTATACATGACACTTTTGCAGGGAATATTATATATTATCATGAAACATAGTAATGAGAAGCGATATCGCGATTTAAGAAGCATTAGATCCCTACTGCTTCGATACGTAGACATCTGCAAACGCTTCTTCCTAGCAAGGAAGTGTCGCATTCACATTCTTTTGAAGCGAATACGAGGTATTCATAACACTGCACAATGAATATTATAACTCATCGTGAAACATTGAACTTAGATGCGATATCGCGATTTATGAAGCTTTAGAACTCTATTGCTTCGATACGTAGATATCTGCAAACACTATTTCCTAACAAGGAACTATCGCATTCACATACATTTGAAGTGTATGCGAGGTATACATGACACTACGCAATGAATATTATATATTATCATGAAACTTAGAAATGAGAAGCGATATCGCGATTTAAGAAGCATTAGATACCAATTGCTTCGATACGTAGACATCAGCAAACGCTATTTCCTAGCAAGGAAGTGTCGCATTTACATTCCTTTGAGGTGAATACGAGGTATACATAACACTGCACAATGAATATTATATCTGATCATGAAACATAGAAATGAGATGCGATATGGCGATTTATGAAGCATTAGATGTCTATTGCTTCGATACGTAGACATCTGCAAACGCTATGTCCTAGCATGGAAGTGTCGCATTTACATTCATTTTAAGTGTATGCGAGGTATTCATGACACTTCGCAATGAATATTATATATTATCATGAAACATAGAAATGAGAAGCGATATCGCGATTTTAGAAGCATTAGATCTCTATTGCTCCGATACGTAGACATCTGCAAACGCTATTTCCTAGCAAGGAAGTGTCGCATTTACATTCCTTTGAGGTGAATACGAGGTATACATAACACTGCATAATGAATATTATATCTGATCATGAAGCATAGAAATGAGATGCGATATGGCGATTTATGAAGCATTATATGTCTATTGCTTCGATACGTAGACATCTGCAAACGATATTTCCTAGCAAGGAAGTGTCCCATTTACATTCATTTGAAGTGTATGTGAGGTATACATGACACTTTTGCAGGGAATATTATATATTATCATGAAACATAGAAATGAGATGCGATATGGCGATTTATGAAGCATTAGATGTCTATGGCTTCGATACGTAGACATCTGCAAACGCTATTTCCTAGCAAGGAAGTGTCGCATTTACATTCATTTGAAGTGTATGTGAGGTATACATGACACTTCGCAATGAATAATATATATTATCATGAAACATAGATATGAGATGCGATACCGCGAATTAACAAGCTTTAGAAATCAATTGCTTCGATACGCAGACATCTGCAAACGCTATTTCCTAGTAAGGAAGTGTCGCATGTACATTCAATTGAAGTGTATGCGAGGTATACATGGCACTTCGCAATGAATATTATATCTTATCATGAAACATAGAAATGAGATGCGATATGGCGATTTAAGAAGCATTAGGTCTCTATTGCTTCGATACGTAGACTTCTGCAAACGCTACTTCCTAGCAAGGAAGTGTCGCATTTTCATTCTCTTGAGAGGAATACGAGGTATACATGACACGTCGCAATGAAGATTATATCTTATCAGGAAACGTAGATATGAGATGCGAAATGACGATTTAAGAAGCATGAGAAATCTATTGTTTCGATACGTAGACATCTGCAAACGCTATTTCCTAGCAAGGAAGTGTCACATCTACATTCCTTTGAGGTGAATACGAGGTATACATAACACTGCACATTGAATATTATATCTGATCATGAGTCATAGAAATGAGATTCGATATGGCGAATTGTGAAGCATTAGATGTCTATTGCTTCAATACGTAGTCATCTGCAAAAGCTACTTCCTAGCAAGGAAGTGTCGCATTTTCATTCTCTTGAGAGGAATACGAGGTATACATGACACGTCGCAATGAAGATTATATCTTATCAGGAAACGTAGATATGAGATGCGAAATGACGATTTAAGAAGCATGTGAAATCTATTGTTTCGATACGTAGACATCTGCAAACGCTATTTCCTAGCAAGGAAGTGTCACATCTACATTCCTTTGAGGTGAATACGAGGTATACATAACACTGCACATTGAATATTATATCTGATCATGAGTCATAGAAATGAGATTCGATATGGCGAATTGTGAAGCATTAGATGTCTATTGCTTCAATACGTAGTCATCTGCAAAAGCTATTTCCTAGCAAGGATGTGTCGCATTTACATTCATTTGAAGTGTATGCGAGGTATACATGACACTTCGCAATGAATATTATATATTATCATGAAACATAGAAATGACAAGCGATATCGCGATTTTAGAAGCATTAGATCCCTATTGCTCCGATACGTAGACATCTGCAAACGCTATTTCCTAGCAAGGAAGTGTCGCATTTACATTCCTTTGAGGTGAATACGAAGTAAACATAACACTGCATAATGAATATTATATCTGATCATGAAACATAGAAATGAGATGCGATATGGCGATTTATGAAGCATTAGATGTCTATTGCTTCGATACGTAGACATCTGCAGGCGCTATTTCCTAGCATGGAAGTGTCGCATTTACATTCCTTTGAGGTGAATACGAGGTATACATAACACTGCACAATGAATATCATATCTGATCATGAAACATAGAAATGAGATGCGATATGGCGATTTATGAAGCATTAGATGTCTATTGCTTCGATACGTAGACATCTGCAAACGCTATTTCCTAGCAAGGTAGTGTCGCATTTACATTCATTTGAAGTGTATGCGAGGTATACATGACACTTCGCAGTGAATATTATATATTATCATGAAACATAGAAATGAGAAGCGATATCGCTATTTAAGAAGCATTAGATCCCTATTGCTCCGATACGTAGACATCTGCAAACGCTATTTCCTAGCAAGGAAGTGTCGCATTTACATTCCTTTGAGGTGAATACGAAGTAAACATAACACTGCATAATGAATATTATATCTGATCATGAAACATAGAAATGAGATGCGATATGGCGATTTATGAAGCATTAGATGTCTATTGCTTCGATACGTAGACATTTGCAAACGATATTTCCTAGCAAGGAAGTGTCCCGTTTACATTCATTTGAAGTGTATGTGAGGTATACATGACACTTCGCAATGAATAATATATATTATCATGAAACATAGATATGAGATGCGATACCGCGAATTAGCAAGATTTAGAAATCAATTGTTTCGATACGTAGACATCTGCAAACGCTATTTCCTAGCAAGGAAGTGTCACATCTACATTCCTTTGAGGTGAATACGAGGTATACATAACACTGCACATTGAATATTATATCTGATCATGAGTCATAGAAATGAGATTCGATATGGCGAATTGTGAAGCATTAGATGTCTATTGCTTCAATACGTAGTCATCTGCAAAAGCTATTTCCTAGCAAGGATGTGTCGCATTTACATTCATTTGAAGTGTATGCGAGGTATACATGACACTTCGCAGTGAATATTATATATTATCATGAAACATAGAAATGAGAAGCGATATCGCGATTTAAGAAGCATTAGATCCCTATTGCTTCGATACGTAGACATCTGCAAACGCTATTTCCTAGCAAGGAAGTGTCGCATTCACATTCCTTTGGGGTGAATACGAGGTATACATAACACTGCATAATGAATATTATATCCGATCATGAAACATAGAAATGAGATGCGATATGGCGATTTATGAAGCATTAGATGTCTATGGCTTCGATACGTAGACATTTGCAAACGATATTTCCTAGCAAGGAAGTGTCCCGTTTACATTCATTTGAAGTGTATGTGAGGTATACATGACACTTTTGCAGGGAATATTATATATTATCATGAAACATAGAAATGAGAAGCGATATCGCGTTTTAAGAAGCATTAGATCCCTATTGCTTCGATACGTAGACATCTGCAAACGCTTCTTCCTAGCAAGGAAGTGTCGCATTTACATTCTTTTGAAGTGAATACGCGGTATTCATAACACTGCACAATGAATATTATATCTCACCATGAAACATTGAAATGAGATGCGATATGGCGATTTATGAAGCATTAGATGTCTATTGCTTCGATACGTAGACATCTGCAAGCGCTATTTCCTAGCATGGAAGTGTCGCATTTACGTTCCTTTGAGATGAATACGAGGTATACATAACACTGCACAATGAATATCATATCTGATCATGAAACATAGAAATGAGATGCGATATGGCGATTTATGAAGCATTAGATGTCTATTGCTTCGATACGTAGACATCTGCAAACGCTATTTCCTAGCAAGGTAGTGTCGCATTTACATTCATTTGAAGTGTATGTGAGGTATACATGACACTTCGCAATGAATAATATATATTATCATGAAACATAGATATGAGATGCGATACCGCGAATTAGCAAGCTTTAGAAATCAATTGCTTCGATACGCAGACATCTGCAAACGCTATTTCCTAGCAAGGAAGTGTCACATCTACATTCCTTTGAGGTGAATACGAGGTATACATAACACTGCACATTGAATATTATATCTGATCATGAGTCATAGAAATGAGATTCGATATGGCGAATTGTGATGCATTAGATGTCTATTGCTTCAATACGTAGTCATCTGCAAAAGCTATTTCCTAGCAGGGATGTGTCGCATTTACATTCATTTGAAGTGTATGCGAGGTATACATGACACTTCGCAATGAATATTATATATTATCATGAAACATAGAAATGACAAGCGATATCGCGATTTTAGAAGCATTAGATCCCTATTGCTCCGATACGTAGACATCTGCAAACGCTATTTCCTAGCAAGGAAGTGTCGCATTTACATTCCTTTGAGGTGAATACGAAGTAAACATAACACTGCATAATGAATATTATATCTGATCATGAAACATAGAAATGAGATGCGATATGGCGATTTATGAAGCATTAGATGTCTATTGCTTCGATACGTAGACATTTGCAAACGATATTTCCTAGCAAGGAAGTGTCCCGTTTACATTCATTTGAAGTGTATGTGAGGTATACATGACACTTTTGCAGGGAATATTATATATTATCATGAAACATAGAAATGAGAAGCGATATCGCGATTTAAGAAGCATTAGATCCCTATTGCTTCGATACGTAGACATCTGCAAACGCTTCTTCCCAGCAAGGAAGTCTCGCATTTACATTCTTTTGAAGTGAATACGCGGTATTCATAACACTGCACAATGAATATTATATCTCACCATGAAACATTGAAATGAGATGCGATATGGCGATTTATGAAGCATTAGATGTCTATTGCTTCGATACGTAGACATCAGCAGGCGCTATTTCCTAGCATGGAAGTGTCGCATTTACATTCCTTTGAGGTGAATACGAGGTATACATAACACTGCACAATGAATATCATATCTGATCATGAAACATAGAAATGAGATGCGATATGGCGATTTATGAAGCATTAGATGTCTATTGCTTCGATACGTAGACATCTGGAAACGCTATTTCCTAGCAAGGTAGTGTCGCATTTACATTCATTTGAAGTGTATGCGAGGTATACATGACACTTCGCAGTGAATATTATATATTATCATGAAACATAGAAATGAGAAGCGATATCGCTATTTAAGAAGCATTAGATCCCTATTGCTCCGATACGTAGACATCTGCAAACGCTATTTCCTAGCAAGGAAGTGTCGCATTTACATTCCTTTGAGGTGAATACGAAGTAAACATAACACTGCATAATGAATATTATATCTGATCATGAAACATAGAAATGAGATGCGATATGGCGATTTATGAAGCATTAGATGTCTATTGCTTCGATACGTAGACATTTGCAAACGCTTCTTCCTAGCAAGGAAGTGTCGCATTTACATTCTTTTGAAGTGAATACGCGGTATTCATAACACTGCACAATGAATATTATATCTCACCATGAAACATTGAAATGAGATGCGATATGGCGATTTATGAAGCATTAGATGTCTATTGCTTCGATACGTAGACATCTGCAAGCGCTATTTCCTAGCATGGAAGTGTCGCATTTACATTCCTTTGAGGTGAATACGAGGTATACATAACACTGCACAATGAATATCATATCTGATCATGAAACATAGAAATGAGATGCGATATGGCGATTTATGAAGCATTAGATGTCTATTGCTTCGATACGTAGACATCTGCAAACGCTATTTCCTAGCAAGGTAGTGTCGCATTTACATTCATTTGAAGTGTATGTGAGGTATACATGACACTTCGCAATGAATAATATATCTTATCATGAAACATAGATATGAGATGCGATACCGCGAATTAGCAAGATTTAGAAATCAATTGTTTCGATACGTAGACATCTGCAAACGCTATTTCCTAGCAAGGAAGTGTCACATCTACATTCCTTTGAGGTGAATACGAGGTATACATAACACTGCACATTGAATATTATATCTGATCATGAGTCATAGAAATGAGATTCGATATGGCGAATTGTGAAGCATTAGATGTCTATTGCTTCAATACGTAGTCATCTGCAAAAGCTATTTCCTAGCAAGGATGTGTCGCATTTACATTCATTTGAAGTGTATGCGAGGTATACATGACACTTCGCAGTGAATATTATATATTATCATGAAACATAGAAATGAGAAGCGATATCGCGATTTAAGAAGCATTAGATCCCTATTGCTTCGATACGTAGACATCTGCAAACGCTATTTCCTAGCAAGGAAGTGTCGCATTCACATTCCTTTGGGGTGAATACGAGGTATACATAACACTGCATAATGAATATTATATCCGATCATGAAACATAGAAATGAGATGCGATATGGCGATTTATGAAGCATTAGATGTCTATGGCTTCGATACGTAGACATCTGCAAACGCTATTTCCTAGCAAGGAAGTGTCGCATTTACATTCATTTGAAGTGTATGTGAGGTATACATGACACTTCGCAATGAATATTATATATTATCATGAAACACAGATATGAGGTGCGATACCGCGAATTAGCAAGCATTAGAAATCTATTGCTTCGATACGCAGACATCTGCAAACGCTATTTCCTAGCAAGGAAGTGTCGCATGTACATTCAATTGAAGTGTATGCGAGGTATACATGGCACTTCGCAATGAATATTATATCTTATCATGAAACATAGAAATGAGATGCGATATGGCGATTTAAGAAGCATTATATCTCTATTGCTTCGATACGTAGACATCTGCAAACGCTACTTCCTAGCAAGGAAGTGTCGCATTTTCATTCTTTTGAGAGGAATACGAGGTATACATGACACGACGCAATGAATATTATATCTTATCATGAATTATAGAAATGAGATGCGATATGGCAAATTGTGAAGCATTAGATGTCCATTGCTTCAATACGTAGTCATCTGCAAAAGCTATTTCCTAGCAAGGATGTGTCGCATTTACATTCATTTGAAGTGTATGCGAGGTATACATGACACTTCGCAGTGAATATTATATATTATCATGAAACATAGAAATGAGAAGCGATATCGCGATTTAAGAAGCATTAGATCCCTATTGCTTCGATACGTAGACATCTGCAAACGCTATTTCCTAGCAAGGAAGTGTCGCATTCACATTCCTTTGGGGTGAATACGAGGTATACATAACACTACATAATGAATATTATATCCGATCATGAAACATAGAAATGAGATGCGATATGGCGATTTATGAAGCATTAGATGTCTATGGCTTCGATACGTAGACATCTGCAAACGCTATTTCCTAGCAAGGAAGTGTCGCATTTACATTCATTTGAAGTGTATGTGAGGTATACATGACACTTCGCAATGAATATTATATATTATCATGAAACACAGATATGAGGTGCGATACCGCGAATTAGCAAGCATTAGAAATCTATTGCTTCGATACGCAGACATCTGCAAACGCTATTTCCTAGCAAGGAAGTGTCGCATGTACATTCAATTGAAGTGTATGCGAGGTATACATGGCACTTCGCAATGAATATTATATCTTATCATGAAACATAGAAATGAGATGCGATATGGCGATTTAAGAAGCATTATATCTCTATTGCTTCGATACGTAGACATCTGCAAACGCTACTTCCTAGCAAGGAAGTGTCGCATTTTCATTCTTTTGAGAGGAATACGAGGTATACATGACACGACGCAATGAATATTATATCTTATCATGAATTATAGAAATGAGATGCGATATGGCAAATTGTGAAGCATTAGATGTCCATTGCTTCAATACGTAGTCATCTGCAAAAGCTATTTCCTAGCAAGGATGTGTCGCATTTACATTCATTTGAAGTGTATGCGAGGTGTACATGACACATCGCAATCAATATTATATATTATCATGAAACATAGGTATGAGGTGCGATATCTCGAATTAGCAAGCTCTAGAAATCCATTGCTTCTATACGTAGACATTTGCAAACGCTATTTCCTAGCGAGGAAGTCTCGCATTTACATTCCTTTGAGGTGAATACGAGGTTTACATAACACTGCACAATGAATATTATATCTGATCATGAAACATAGAAATGAGAAGCGATATCGCGATTTATGAAGCATTAGGACTCTATTGCTTCGATACGTAGACATCTGCAAGCGCTATTTCCTAGCAAGGAAGTGTAGCATTTACATTCATTTGAAGTATAAACGAGATATGCATAACACTGCACAATGAATATTATATCTTATCATGAAACATAGAAATGAGAAGCGATATCGCGATTTATGAAGCATTAGGACTCTATTGCTTCGATACGTAGACATCTGCAAGCGCTATTTCCTAGCAAGGAAGTGTAGCATTTACATTCATTTGAAGTATAAGCGAGATATACATAACAATGCACAATGAATATTATATCTTAGCATGAAACATAGGAATGAGATGCGACATGGCGATTTAATAAGCATTAGAGCTCTATTGCTTCATTACGTAGACATCTGCAAACTCTACTTCCTAGGAAGGAAGTGTAGCATTTACATTCTTTTGAAAGGAATACGAGGTATACATGACACTTCGCAATGAATATTACATCTTATCATGAAACATGGAAATGAGATGCGGTATGGCGATTTATGAAGCATTAGAATTCTATTGCTTCGATACGTAGACATCTGCATTCGCTTTTTCCTAGCATGGAAGTGTCGCATTTACATTCTTTTGAAGTGAGTACGTGGTATACATAACACTCCACAATGAATATTATATCTTATCGTGAAACATAGAAATGAAATGCGATATGGCCATTTAAGAAGCATTAGAACTCTATTGCTACGACACGTAGGCATCTGCAAACGCTATTTCCTAGCAAGGAAGTGTCGCATTTACATTTGTTTGAAGTGAATAAGATGTATTAATAACACTCCACAATGAATATTATATCTTATCATGAAACATAGAAATGAGATGCGATATCGTGATTTAAGAAGCATTACGACACTATTGCTTCGATTTGGAGACATCTGCAATCGCTACTTCCTAAAACGGAAGAGTCGCATTTACTTTCATTTGAAGCAAATACGAGGTATACATGACACTTCGCAATGAATATTATACCTTATCATGAAACATAGAAAGGGGATGCGATATCGCGTTTTGAGAAGCATTAGAACTCTATTGCTACGATAATGTGAACTTCTGCAAACGCTATTTCCTAGCATGGAAGTGTCGCATTTACATTATTTTGAAGTGAGTACGTGGTATACATGACACTCCACAATGAATATTATATCCTATCGTGAAACATAGAAATGAAATGCGATATGGCGATTTAAGAAGCATTAGAACTCTATTGCTACGACACGTAGACATCTGCAAACGCTATTTCCTAGCAAGGTAGTGTCGCATTTACATCCGTTTGAAGTGAATAAGATGTATAGATAACACTCCACAATGAATATCATATCTTATCATGAAACATAGAAATGAGATGCGATATCGTGATTTGAGAAGCATTACGACTCTATTGCTTCGATTTGGAGACATCTGCAATCGCTACTTCCTAGCACGGAAGAGTCGCATTTACTTTCATTTGAAGTAAATACGAGGTATACATGGCACTTCGCAATGTGTATTATACCTTATCATGAAACATAGAAATGGGATGCGATATCGCGTTTTAAGAAGCATTAGAATTCCATTGCCTCGACACGTAGTCATGTGTAGACGCTATTTCCTAGCAAGGATGTTTGGTATTCACAGACTTTTGAATTGTAGACGTGGCAATCATTACACTTCGCAATGAATATTATATGTTATCATGAAGTATAGAAATTAAATGCGATATCGCGTTCCAAGAAGCATTACAACTCAAATGCTTCGGTACGTAGACATCTGGAAACGCATATCCTAGCAAAGAAATGTGGCATTTACATTCTTTTGCAGCTTAGACGAGTTATACATAACACTTCACAATGAATTTTGTATCTTATCATGAAACATAGAACGGATATGTGATATGGCGTTTTAAAAAGCATTACAAATATAATGCTTCGATACCTAGACATCTGGAAACACTATTTCCTAGCGAGGAAGTGTCGCATTTACATCCATTTGCAGTGTATGCGAGGTATACATAACAGTTCGGAATGAACATTACATCTTATCATGAAACATCGAAATGAGATGCGATATCGCGATTTAAGAAACATTAGAACACTATTGCTACGATACGTAGACATCTGCAAACGCTATTTCCTAGCATGGAAGTGTCGCATTTATATCCTTTTGAAGTTATTACGAGGTATACATGACACTTCGCAATGAATATTACATCTTATCTCGAAACATAGAAGTGAGATGCGATATCGCGATTTACGAAGCACTAGAACTCTACTGCTACGATACGTAGACATCTGCAAACGGTGTTTCCTAGCATGGAAGTGTCGCATTTACATTCTTTTGAAGTTAATAAGAGGTATATATGACACTTCGCAATGAATATTATATCTTATCTCGAAACATAGAAGTGAGATGCGATATCGCGATTTACGAAGCACCAGAACTCTACTGCTACGATACGTAGGAATCTACAAACGCTATTCCCTAGCATGGAATTGTCGCATTTACATTCTTTTGAAGTGAATACTAGGTATACATGACATTTCGCAATGATTATTATACCTTATCACGAAACATAGAAGTGAGATGCGATATCGCGATTTACGAAGCACCAGAACTCTACTGCTACGATACGTAGGAATCTACAAACGCTATTCCCTAGCATGGAATTGTCGCATTTACATTCTTTTGAAGTGAATACTAGGTATACATGACATTTCGCAATGATTATTATACCTTATCACGAAACATAGAAATAAGATGCGATATCGCGATATACGAAGCACTAGAACTCTATTGCTACGATACGTAGACAACTGCAAACGCTATTTCCTAGCATGGATGAGTCGCATTTACATTCTTTTGAAGTGAATACTAGGTATACATGACACTTCGCAATGAATATTATACCATATCATGTAACATAGAAAGGTGATGCGATATCGCGTTTTGAGAAGCATTAGAACTCTATTGCTACGATAATGTGAACTTCTGCAAACGCTATTTCCTAGCATGGAAGTGTCGCATTTACATTCTTTTGAAGTGAGTACGTGGTACACATAACACTCCACAATGAATATTATATCTTCACGTGAAACATAGGAATGAAATGCGATATGGCGATTTAAGAAGCATTAGAACTCTATTGCTACGACACGTAGACATCTGCAAACGCAACTTCCTAGCAAGGAAGTGTCGCATTTACATTCGTTTGAAGTGAATAAGATGTATAAATAACACTCCACAATGAATATTATATCTTATCATGAAACGTAGAAATGAGATGCGATATCGTGATTTAAGAAGCATTACGACTCTATTGCTTCGATTTGGAGACATCTGCAATCGCTACTTCCTAGCACGGAAGAGTCGCATTTACTTTCATTTGAAGTTAACACGAGGTGTACATGACACTTCGCAATGAATATTATACCTTATCTCGAAACATAGAAGTGAGATGCGATATCGCGATTTACGAAGCACTAGAACTCTATTGCTACGATACGTAGGAATCTACAAACCCTATTTCCTAGCATGGAATTGTCGCATTTACATTCTTATGAAGTGAATACGAGATATACATAACACTTCGCAATGAATATTATACCTTATCATGAAACATAGAAATGAGATGCGATATCGCGTTTTGAGAATCATTAGAACTCCATTTCTACTATGCGCAAACATCTGCAAACAATATTTCCTAGCAAGGAAGTGTCGCATTTACATTCTTTTGAAGTGAATACGAAGTATACATGACACTTCGCAATGAATATTATATCTTATCATGAAACATAGAAATGAGATGCGATATCGCGTTTTCGGAAGCATAAGAACTCTGTTGCTACGATACGTAGTCAACTGCAAACGCTATTTCCTAGCATGGAAGAGTCGCACTTACATTCATTTGAAGTGCATGCGAGGTATACATGACAGTTCGCAATTAATATTATATCATATCATGAAACAAAACAATGAGATGCGGTATCCCGTTTAGGAAGCATTAGCACTCTATTGCTTGGATACGTAGACATCTGCAAACGCTATTTCCTAGCAAGGAAGTGTCGCACTTACATTCGTTGGAAGTGTATGCGTGGTATACATAACACATCGCAATGAATATTACATCTTATCTTGAAACATAGAAATGAGAGGCGATATTGCGTTTTAAGTAGCATTAAAATTTTTGCTACGATACTTAGACATCTCCAAACGCTATTTCCTAGCATGGTAGAGTCGCATTTACATTCTTTTGAAGTGGATACGAGATATACATAACATTCCACAATGAATATTATATATTACCATGAAGCATTGAAATGATACGCTATACACCGTTTTCAGAAGCAATAGCACTCTGTTTCTTGGATACGTAGACATCTGCAAACACTATTTCCTAGCAATGCAATGTCGCATTTACATTCGTTTGAAGTGTAGACGAGGAATACATAACACTTCGCAATGAATATTATACCTTATCGTGAATCATAGAGACGAGATGCGACATCTCGTTTTAAGAACCATTAGAACTCTATTGCTTCGATACGTAGACATCTGAAACGCTATTTCCTAGCAAGGAAGTGTCGCATGTACATTCAATTGAAGTGTATGTGAGGTATACGTGGCACTTCGCAATGAATATTATATATTATCATGAAACATAGTAATGAGTAGCAATATCGCGTTTTGAGAAGCATAAGAACTCTATTGCTTCGATACGTAGACATCTGCACACGCTCTTTCCTAGCAAGGAAGTGTCGCATGTACATTCAATTGAAGTGTATGTGAGGTATACATGACACTTCGCAATGAATATTACATCTTATCATGAAATATAGCAATGAGATGCGATATCTCGTTTTAAGAAGCATTAGAAATCTATTGCTACGATACGTAGACATCTGCAAGCGCTACTTCCTAGCATGGAAGTGTCGCATTTACATTATTTTGAAAGGAATACGAGGTATACATAACACTGCACAATGAATATTATATCTTATCGTGAAACATAGAAATGAGATGCGATATCGCGATTTAAGAAGCTTTAGAACTCTTTTGCTTCGACACGTAGATATCTGCCATCGCTATTTCCTAGCAAGGAACTGTCGCATTTTCATTCACTTGAAGTGTGTGCGAGGTATACATGACATTTCGCAATGAATATTATATATTATCATGAAACATTGAAATGAGATGCGATATCGCGAATTAGCAAGCTTTAGAACTCTATTGCTTCGATACGTAGACATCTGCAAACGCTACTTCCTAGCAAGGAAGTGTCGCATTTACATTCTTTTGAATGGATACGAGGTATTCATGACACTTCGCAATGAATATTATATCTTATCATGAAACATAGAAATGAGATGCGACGTGATGATTTAAGAAGCATTATAACATTATTGCTTCGATACGTAGACATCTGCAAACGCTATTTCCTAGCACGGAAGTGTCGCATTTACATTCTTTTGAAAGGAATACGAGGTATACATGACACATCCCAATGAATATTATATCTTATCGAGAAACGTAGATATCAGGAGCGGTATGAAGATATAAGAAGCATTAGAACTCTATTGCTTCGATACGTAGACATATGCAACCGCTATTTCCCTGCAAGGAAGTGTCGCATTTACATTCACTTGAAGTGTATGCGAGGTATACATGACACTTCGCAATGAATATTATATCTTATAATGAGACATAGAAATGAGATGCGATATGGCGATTTATGAAGCAATAGATGTCTATTGCTTCGATGCGTAGACATCTGCAAACAATATTTCCTAGGAAGGAAATGTCGCATTTACATTCATTTTAAGTGTATGCGAGGTATACATGACAATTCGCAATGAATATTATATCTACATTCATTTTAAGTGTATGCGTGGTAAACATGACACTTCGCAATGAATATTATGTATTATCATGAAACATAGATATGAGAAGCGATGTCGCTTTTTGACGAGCATTAGAACTCTAATGCCGCGATACGTAGACATCTGCAAACGCTATTTCCTATCAAGGAAGTGTCGCATTTACATTCTTTTGAAGTGAATACGATGTATACATAACACTCCACAATGAATATTATATATTATCATGAAACATAGTAATGAGTAGCGATATCGCGTTTCGAGAATCATTAGAACTCTAATGCTACGATACGTAGACATCTACAAACGCTATTTACATTCTTTTGAAGTGAATGCGAGGTATACATAACACTCCACAATGAATATTGTAAATAATCATGAAACATAGTAATGAGTAGTGATATCGCGTTTTGAGAAGCATTAGAACTCTAATGCTACGATACGTAGACATCTGCAAACGCTGTTTCCTGGCAAGGAAGTGTCGCGTTTACATTCTTTTGAAGTGAATACGAGATATACATAACACTCCACAATGAATATTATATCTTATCAAGAAACGTAAGTATGAGATGCGATATAACGATTTAAGAAGCATTAGAACTCTATTGCATCGATACGTAGATATCTGCGAACGCTATTTCCTAGATAGGAAGTGTCGCACTTACATTCATTTGATGTATAGACGAGATATGCATAACACTGCACAATGAATATTATATCTTATCATGAAACATAGAAATGAGGTGCTTTATGACGATTTAAGAAGCATTAGAATTCTATTGCTTCGATACGTAGACATCTGCAAACGCTATTTCCTATCAAGGAAGTGTAGCATGTACATTCAATTAAAGTGTATGCGAGGTATACATGACACTGCGCAATGAATATTATATATTATCATGAAACATAGAAATGAGATGCGTTATCGCGAATTTACAAGTTTAGAACTATATTGCCTCGATACGTAGACATCTGCAAACGCTATTTCCTAGCAAGGAATTGTAGAATTTACATACTTTTGAAGTGAATGCGAGGTATACACAACACTGCACAATGAATATTATATCTTATCATGAAACGTAGTTATGAGATGCGATAAGACGATTTAAGAAACATTAGAAAACTATTGCTTCGATACGTAGACATCTGCAAACGCTATTTCCTAGCAAGGAATTGTCGCATTTATATTCTTTTGAAGTGTATACGAGGTATTCATAACGCTGCACAATGAATATTATGTGTTATCATGAAACATAGAAATGAGATGCGATATCGCGACTTAAGAAGCTTTAGAACTCTATTGCTTCGATACGTAGATATCTGCAAACACTATTTCCTAGCAAGGAACGGTGTGTATACGAGGTATACATGACACTTCGCAATGAATATTATATATTATCATGAAACATAGGAATGAGATGCGATAACGCGAATTAGCATGCTTTAGAAATCTATTGCTTCGATACGTAGACATCTGCAAACGCTATTTCCTGGCAAGGAAGTGTCGCGTTTACATTCTTTTGAAGTGAATACGAGGTATACATAACACTCCACAATGAATATTATATCTTATCATGAAACATAGAAATGAGATGTAATATGCAGACTTAAGAAGCATTAGAACTCTATTGCTTCGATACGTAGACATCTGTAAACGCTACTTCCTAGCAAGAAAGTGTCGCATTTACATTCTATTGAAAGGAATACGAGGTATGCATGACACTTCGCAATGAATATTATATCTTATCATGAAACATAGAAATGAGATGCGATAAGGCGATTTAAGAAACATAAGAAAACTATTGCTTCGATACGTAGACATCTGCAAACGCCATTTCCTAGGAAGGAAGTGTCGCATTTACATTCTTTTGAAGTGAATACGAGGTATACATAACACTGCACAATGAATATTATATCTTATCATGGAACGTAGATATGAGATGCGATATGACGATTTAAGAAGCATTAGAAAACTATTACTTCGATACGTAGACATCTGCAAACGCTACTTCCAAACAGGGAAGTGTCGCATTTACATTCTTTTGAAAGGAATACGAGGTATACATGACACTTCACAATGAATATTATATATTATCATGAAACATAGAAATGAGAAGCGATATCGCGTTTTGACAAGCACTAGGACTCTATTGCTTCGATACGTAGACATCTGCAAACGCTACTTCCTAGCAAGGAAGTGTCGCATGTACATTCAATTAAAGTGTATGCGAGGTATACATGACACTTTGCAATGAATATTATATATTATCATGAAACGTAGATATGAGATGCGATAAGACGATTTAAGAAACATTAGAAAACTATTGCTTCGATACGTAGACATCTACAAACGCTATTTCCTAGCAAGGAAGTGTCACATCTACATTCCTTTGAGGTGAATACGAGGTATACATAACACTGCACATTGAATATTATATCTGATCATGAGTCATAGAAATGAGATTCGATATGGCGAATTGTGATGCATTAGATGTCTATTGCTTCAATACGTAGTCATCTGCAAAAGCTATTTCCTAGCAAGGATGTGTCGCATTTACATTCATTTGAAGTGTATGCGAGGTATACATGACACTTCGCAATGAATATTATATATTATCATGAAACATAGAAATGACAAGCGATATCGCGATTTTAGAAGCATTAGATCCCTATTGCTCCGATACGTAGACATCTGCAAACGCTATTTCCTAGCAAGGAAGTGTCGCATTTACATTCCTTTGAGGTGAATACGAAGTAAACATAACACTGCATAATGAATATTATATCTGATCATGAAACATAGAAATGAGATGCGATATGGCGATTTATGAAGCATTAGATGTCTATTGCTTCGATACGTAGACATTTGCAAACGATATTTCCTAGCAAGGAAGTGTCCCGTTTACATTCATTTGAAGTGTATGTGAGGTATACATGACACTTTTGCAGGGAATATTATATATTATCATGAAACATAGAAATGAGAAGCGATATCGCGATTTAAGAAGCATTAGATCCCTATTGCTTCGATACGTAGACATCTGCAAACGCTTCTTCCCAGCAAGGAAGTCTCGCATTTACATTCTTTTGAAGTGAATACGCGGTATTCATAACACTGCACAATGAATATTATATCTCACCATGAAACATTGAAATGAGATGCGATATGGCGATTTATGAAGCATTAGATGTCTATTGCTTCGATACGTAGACATCTGCAGGCGCTATTTCCTAGCATGGAAGTGTCGCATTTACATTCCTTTGAGGTGAATACGAGGTATACATAACACTGCACAATGAATATCATATCTGATCATGAAACATAGAAATGAGATGCGATATGGCGATTTATGAAGCATTAGATGTCTATTGCTTCGATACGTAGACATCTGCAAACGCTATTTCCTAGCAAGGTAGTGTCGCATTTACATTCATTTGAAGTGTATGCGAGGTATACATGACACTTCGCAGTGAATATTATATATTATCATGAAACATAGAAATGAGAAGCGATATCGCTATTTAAGAAGCATTAGATCCCTATTGCTCCGATACGTAGACATCTGCAAACGCTATTTCCTAGCAAGGAAGTGTCGCATTTACATTCCTTTGAGGTGAATACGAAGTAAACATAACACTGCATAATGAATATTATATCTGATCATGAAACATAGAAATGAGATGCGATATGGCGATTTATGAAGCATTAGATGTCTATTGCTTCGATACGTAGACATTTGCAAACGATATTTCCTAGCAAGGAAGTGTCCCGTTTACATTCATTTGAAGTGTATGTGAGGTATACATGACACTTTTGCAGGGAATATTATATATTATCATGAAACATAGAAATGAGAAGCGATATCGCGATTTAAGAAGCATTAGATCCCTATTGCTTCGATACGTAGACATCTGCAAACGCTTCTTCCTAGCAAGGAAGTGTCGCATTTACATTCTTTTGAAGTGAATACGCGGTATTCATAACACTGCACAATGAATATTATATCTCACCATGAAACATTGAAATGAGATGCGATATGGCGATTTATGAAGCATTAGATGTCTATTGCTTCGATACGTAGACATCTGCAAGCGCTATTTCCTAGCATGGAAGTGTCGCATTTACATTCCTTTGAGGTGAATACGAGGTATACATAACACTGCACAATGAATATCATATCTGATCATGAAACATAGAAATGAGATGCGATATGGCGATTTATGAAGCATTAGATGTCTATTGCTTCGATACGTAGACATCTGCAAACGCTATTTCCTAGCAAGGTAGTGTCGCATTTACATTCATTTGAAGTGTATGTGAGGTATACATGACACTTCGCAATGAATAATATATATTATCATGAAACATAGATATGAGATGCGATACCGCGAATTAGCAAGATTTAGAAATCAATTGTTTCGATACGTAGACATCTGCAAACGCTATTTCCTAGCAAGGAAGTGTCACATCTACATTCCTTTGAGGTGAATACGAGGTATACATAACACTGCACATTGAATATTATATCTGATCATGAGTCATAGAAATGAGATTCGATATGGCGAATTGTGAAGCATTAGATGTCTATTGCTTCAATACGTAGTCATCTGCAAAAGCTATTTCCTAGCAAGGATGTGTCGCATTTACATTCATTTGAAGTGTATGCGAGGTATACATGACACTTCGCAGTGAATATTATATATTATCATGAAACATAGAAATGAGAAGCGATATCGCGATTTAAGAAGCATTAGATCCCTATTGCTTCGATACGTAGACATCTGCAAACGCTATTTCCTAGCAAGGAAGTGTCGCATTCACATTCCTTTGGGGTGAATACGAGGTATACATAACACTGCATAATGAATATTATATCCGATCATGAAACATAGAAATGAGATGCGATATGGCGATTTATGAAGCATTAGATGTCTATGGCTTCGATACGTAGACATCTGCAAACGCTATTTCCTAGCAAGGAAGTGTCGCATTTACATTCATTTGAAGTGTATGTGAGGTATACATGACACTTCGCAATGAATATTATATATTATCATGAAACACAGATATGAGGTGCGATACCGCGAATTAGCAAGCATTAGAAACCTATTGCTTCGATACGCAGACATCTGCAAACGCTATTTCCTAGCAAGGAAGTGTCGCATGTACATTCAATTGAAGTGTATGCGAGGTATACATGGCACTTCGCAATGAATATTATATCTTATCATGAAACATAGAAATGAGATGCGATATGGCGATTTAAGAAGCATTATATCTCTATTGCTTCGATACGTAGACATCTGCAAACGCTACTTCCTAGCAAGGAAGTGTCGCATTTTCATTCTTTTGAGAGGAATACGAGGTATACATGACACGACGCAATGAATATTATATCTTATCATGAATTATAGAAATGAGATGCGATATGGCAAATTGTGAAGCATTAGATGTCCATTGCTTCAATACGTAGTCATCTGCAAAAGCTATTTCCTAGCAAGGATGTGTCGCATTTACATTCATTTGAAGTGTATGCGAGGTGTACATGACACATCGCAATCAATATTATATATTATCATGAAACATAGGTATGAGGTGCGATATCTCGAATTAGCAAGCTCTAGAAATCCATTGCTTCTATACGTAGACATTTGCAAACGCTATTTCCTAGCAAGGAAGTTTCGCATTTACATTCCTTTGAGGTGAATACGAGGTTTACATAACACTGCACAATGAATATTATATCTGATCATGAAACATAGAAATGAGAAGCGATATCGCGATTTATGAAGCATTAGGACTCTATTGCTTCGATACGTAGACATCTGCAAGCGCTATTTCCTAGCAAGGAAGTGTAGCATTTACATTCATTTGAAGTATAAACGAGATATGCATAACACTGCACAATGAATATTATATCTTATCATGAAACATAGAAATGAGAAGCGATATCGCGATTTATGAAGCATTAGGACTCTATTGCTTCGATACGTAGACATCTGCAAGCGCTATTTCCTAGCAAGGAAGTGTAGCATTTACATTCATTTGAAGTATAAGCGAGATATACATAACAATGCACAATGAATATTATATCTTAGCATGAAACATAGGAATGAGATGCGACATGGCGATTTAATAAGCATTAGAGCTCTATTGCTTCATTACGTAGACATCTGCAAACTCTACTTCCTAGGAAGGAAGTGTAGCATTTACATTCTTTTGAAAGGAATACGAGGTATACATGACACTTCGCAATGAATATTACATCTTATCATGAAACATGGAAATGAGATGCGGTATGGCGATTTATGAAGCATTAGAATTCTATTGCTTCGATACGTAGACATCTGCATTCGCTTTTTCCTAGCATGGAAGTGTCGCATTTACATTCTTTTGAAGTGAGTACGTGGTATACATAACACTCCACAATGAATATTATATCTTATCGTGAAACATAGAAATGAAATGCGATATGGCCATTTAAGAAGCATTAGAACTCTATTGCTACGACACGTAGGCATCTGCAAACGCTATTTCCTAGCAAGGAAGTGTCGCATTTACATTTGTTTGAAGTGAATAAGATGTATTAATAACACTCCACAATGAATATTATATCTTATCATGAAACATAGAAATGAGATGCGATATCGTGATTTAAGAAGCATTACGACTCTATTGCTTCGATTTGGAGACATCTGCAATCGCTACTTCCTAAAACGGAAGAGTCGCATTTACTTTCATTTGAAGCAAATACGAGGTATACATGACACTTCGCAATGAATATTATACCTTATCATGAAACATAGAAAGGGGATGCGATATCGCGTTTTGAGAAGCATTAGAACTCTATTGCTACGATAATGTGAACTTCTGCAAACGCTATTTCCTAGCATGGAAGTGTCGCATTTACATTATTTTGAAGTGAGTACGTGGTATACATGACACTCCACAATGAATATTATATCCTATCGTGAAACATAGAAATGAAATGCGATATGGCGATTTAAGAAGCATTAGAACTCTATTGCTACGACACGTAGACATCTGCAAACGCTATTTCCTAGCAAGGTAGTGTCGCATTTACATCCGTTTGAAGTGAATAAGATGTATAGATAACACTCCACAATGAATATCATATCTTATCATGAAACATAGAAATGAGATGCGATATCGTGATTTAAGAAGCATTACGACTCTATTGCTTCGATTTGGAGACATCTGCAATCGCTACTTCCTAGCACGGAAGAGTCGCATTTACTTTCATTTGAAGTAAATACGAGGTATACATGACACTTCGCAATGTGTATCATACCTTATCATGAAACATAGAAATGGGATGCGATATCGCGTTTTAAGAAGCATTAGAATTCCATTGCCTCGACACGTAGTCATGTGTAGACGCTATTTCCTAGCAAGGATGTTTGGTATTCACAGACTTTTGAATTGTAGACGTGGCAATCATTACACTTCGCAATGAATATTATATGTTATCATGAAGTATAGAAATTAAATGCGATATCGCGTTCCAAGAAGCATTACAACTCAAATGCTTCGGTACGTAGACATCTGGAAACGCATATCCTAGCAAAGAAATGTGGCATTTACATTCTTTTGCAGCTTAGACGAGTTATACATAACACTTCACAATGAATTTTGTATCTTATCATGAAACATAGAACGGATATGTGATATGGCGTTTTAAAAAGCATTACAAATATAATGCTTCGATACCTAGACATCTGGAAACACTATTTCCTAGCGAGGAAGTGTCGCATTTACGTCCATTTGCAGTGTATGCGAGGTATACATAACAGTTCGGAATGAACATTACATCTTATCATGAAACATCGAAATGAGATGCGATATCGCGATTTAAGAAACATTAGAACACTATTGCTACGATACGTAGACATCTGCAAACGCTATTTCCTAGCATGGAAGTGTCGCATTTATATCCTTTTGAAGTTATTACGAGGTATACATGACACTTCGCAATGAATATTACATCTTATCTCGAAACATAGAAGTGAGATGCGATATCGCGATTTACGAAGCACTAGAACTCTACTGCTACGATACGTAGACATCTGCAAACGGTGTTTCCTAGCATGGAAGTGTCGCATTTACATTCTTTTGAAGTTAATAAGAGGTATATATGACACTTCGCAATGAATATTATACCTTATCACGAAACATAGAAATAAGATGCGATATCGCGATATACGAAGCACTAGAACTCTATTGCTACGATACGTAGACAACTGCAAACGCTATTTCCTAGCATGGATGAGTCGCATTTACATTCTTTTGAAGTGAATACTAGGTATACATGACACTTCGCAATGAATATTATACCATATCATGTAACATAGAAAGGTGATGCGATATCGCGTTTTGAGAAGCATTAGAACTCTATTGCTACGATAATGTGAACTTCTGCAAACGCTATTTCCTAGCATGGAAGTGTCGCATCTACATTCTTTTGAAGTGAGTACGTGGTACACATAACACTCCACAGTGAATATTATATCTTCACGTGAAACATAGGAATGAAATGCGATATGGCGATTTAAGAAGCATTAGAACTCTATTGCTACGACACGTAGACATCTGCAAACGCAACTTCCTAGCAAGGAAGTGTCGCATTTACATTCGTTTGAAGTGAATAAGATGTATAAATAACACTCCACAATGAATATTATATCTTATCATGAAACGTAGAAATGAGATGCGATATCGTGATTTAAGAAGCATTACGACTCTATTGCTTCGATTTGGAGACATCTGCAATCGCTACTTCCTAGCACGGAAGAGTCGCATTTACTTTCATTTGAAGTTAACACGAGGTGTACATGACACTTCGCAATGAATATTATACCTTATCTCGAAACATAGAAGTGAGATGCGATATCGCGATTTACGAAGCACTAGAACTCTATTGCTACGATACGTAGGAATCTACAAACCCTATTTCCTAGCATGGAATTGTCGCATTTACATTCTTATGAAGTGAATACGAGATATACATAACACTTCGCAATGAATATTATACCTTATCATGAAACATAGAAATGAGATGCGATATCGCGTTTTGAGAATCATTAGAACTCCATTTCTACTATGCGCAAACATCTGCAAACAATATTTCCTAGCAAGGAAGTGTCGCATTTACATTCTTTTGAAGTGAATACGAAGTATACATGACACTTCGCAATGAATATTATATCTTATCATGAAACATAGAAATGAGATGCGATATCGCGTTTTCGGAAGCATAAGAACTCTGTTGCTACGATACGTAGTCAACTGCAAACGCTATTTCCTAGCATGGAAGAGTCGCACTTACATTCATTTGAAGTGCATGCGAGGTATACATGACAGTTCGCAATTAATATTATATCATATCATGAAACAAAACAATGAGATGCGGTATCCCGTTTAGGAAGCATTAGCACTCTATTGCTTGGATACGTAGACATCTGCAAACGCTATTTCCTAGCAAGGAAGTGTCGCACTTACATTCGTTGGAAGTGTATGCGTGGTATACATAACACATCGCAATGAATATTACATCTTATCTTGAAACATAGAAATGAGAGGCGATATTGCGTTTTAAGTAGCATTAAAATTTTTGCTACGATACTTAGACATCTCCGAACGCTATTTCCTAGCATGGTAGAGTCGCATTTACATTCTTTTGAAGTGGATACGAGATATACATAACATTCCACAATGAATATTATATATTACCATGAAGCATTGAAATGATACGCTATACACCGTTTTCAGAAGCAATAGCACTCTGTTTCTTGGATACGTAGACATCTGCAAACACTATTTCCTAGCAATGCAATGTCGCATTTACATTCGTTTGAAGTGTAGACGAGGAATACATAACACTTCGCAATGAATATTATACCTTATCGTGAATCATAGAGACGAGATGCGACATCTCGTTTTAAGAACCATTAGAACTCTATTGCTTCGATACGTAGACATCTGAAACGCTATTTCCTAGCAAGGAAGTGTCGCATGTACATTCAATTGAAGTGTATGTGAGGTATACGTGGCACTTCGCAATGAATATTATATATTATCATGAAACATAGTAATGAGTAGCAATATCGCGTTTTGAGAAGCATAAGAACTCTATTGCTTCGATACGTAGACATCTGCACACGCTCTTTCCTAGCAAGAAAGTGTCGCATGTACATTCAATTGAAGTGTATGTGAGGTATACATGACACTTCGCAATGAATATTACATCTTATCATGAAATATAGCAATGAGATGCGATATCTCGTTTTAAGAAGCATTAGAAATCTATTGCTACGATACGTAGACATCTGCAAGCGCTACTTCCTAGCATGGAAGTGTCGCATTTACATTATTTTGAAAGGAATACGAGGTATACATAACACTGCACAATGAATATTATATCTTATCGTGAAACATAGAAATGAGATGCGATATCGCGATTTAAGAAGCTTTAGAACTCTTTTGCTTCGACACGTAGATATCTGCCATCGCTATTTCCTAGCAAGGAACTGTCGCATTTTCATTCACTTGAAGTGTGTGCGAGGTATACATGACATTTCGCAATGAATATTATATATTATCATGAAACATTGAAATGAGATGCGATATCGCGAATTAGCAAGCTTTAGAACTCTATTGCTTCGATACGTAGACATCTGCAAACGCTACTTCCTAGCAAGGAAGTGTCGCATTTACATTCTTTTGAATGGATACGAGGTATTCATGACACTTCGCAATGAATATTATATCTTATCATGAAACATAGAAATGAGATGCGACGTGATGATTTAAGAAGCATTATAACATTATTGCTTCGATACGTAGACATCTGCAAACGCTATTTCCTAGCACGGAAGTGTCGCATTTACATTCTTTTGAAAGGAATACGAGGTATACATGACACATCCCAATGAATATTATATCTTATCGAGAAACGTAGATATCAGGAGCGGTATGAAGATATAAGAAGCATTAGAACTCTATTGCTTCGATACGTAGACATATGCAACCGCTATTTCCCTGCAAGGAAGTGTCGCATTTACATTCACTTGAAGTGTATGCGAGGTATACATGACACTTCGCAATGAATATTATATCTTATAATGAGACATAGAAATGTAAATCTATATCGCGTTTTGAGAAGCATTAGAACTCTATTGCTACGATATGTAGATATCTGCAACCACTATTTCCTAGCAAGGAACTGTCGCATTCACATTCATTTGAAGTGTAAGCAAGGTATAGATGACACTTCGCGATGAGTATTATATATTATCACGAAACATAGATATGAGATGCGATATCGCGAATTATCAAGCTTTAGAACTCTATTGCTTCGATACGTAGACATCTGCACACGCTCTTTCCTAGCAAGGAAGTGTCGCATTTACATTCTTTTGAAGTGAATACGAGGTATACATAACACTCCACAATGAATATTTTATATTATCATGAAACATAGAAATAAGATGCGATATGGCGATTTAAGAAGCATTAGAACTCTATTGCTTCGATACCTAGACATCTGCAAACGCTATTTCCTAGCAAGGAAGTGTCGCATTTACATTCTTTTGTAAGGAATACGAGGTATACATGACACTTCGCAATGAATATTATACCTCATCAGCAAACGTAGAAATGAGATGCGATATGGCGATTTATGAAGCATTAGATGTCTATTGCTTCGATGCGTAGACATCTGCAAACAATATTTCCTAGGAAGGAAATGTCGCATTTACATTCATTTTAAGTGTATGCGAGGTATACATGACAATTCGCAATGAATATTATATCTACATTCATTTTAAGTGTATGCGTGGTAAACATGACACTTCGCAATGAATATTATGTATTATCATGAAACATAGATATGAGAAGCGATGTCGCTTTTTGACGAGCATTAGAACTCTAATGCCGCGATACGTAGACATCTGCAAACGCTATTTCCTATCAAGGAAGTGTCGCATTTACATTCTTTTGAAGTGAATACGATGTATACATAACACTCCACAATGAATATTATATATTATCATGAAACATAGTAATGAGTAGCGATATCGCGTTTCGAGAATCATTAGAACTCTAATGCTACGATACGTAGACATCTACAAACGCTATTTACATTCTTTTGAAGTGAATGCGAGGTATACATAACACTCCACAATGAATATTGTAAATAATCATGAAACATAGTAATGAGTAGTGATATCGCGTTTTGAGAAGCATTAGAACTCTAATGCTACGATACGTAGACATCTGCAAACGCTGTTTCCTGGCAAGGAAGTGTCGCGTTTACATTCTTTTGAAGTGAATACGAGATATACATAACACTCCACAATGAATATTATATCTTATCAAGAAACGTAAGTATGAGATGCGATATAACGATTTAAGAAGCATTAGAACTCTATTGCATCGATACGTAGATATCTGCGAACGCTATTTCCTAGCTAGGAAGTGTCGCACTTACATTCATTTGATGTATAGACGAGATATGCATAACACTGCACAATGAATATTATATCTTATCATGAAACATAGAAATGAGGTGCTTTATGACGATTTAAGAAGCATTAGAATTCTATTGCTTCGATACGTAGACATCTGCAAACGCTATTTCCTATCAAGGAAGTGTCGCATGTACATTCAATTAAAGTGTATGCGAGGTATACATGACACTGCGCAATGAATATTATATATTATCATGAAACATAGAAATGAGATGCGTTATCGCGAATTTACAAGTTTAGAACTATATTGCCTCGATACGTAGACATCTGCAAACGCTATTTCCTAGCAAGGAATTGTAGAATTTACATACTTTTGAAGTGAATGCGAGGTATACACAACACTGCACAATGAATATTATATCTTATCATGAAACGTAGTTATGAGATGCGATAAGACGATTTAAGAAACATTAGAAAACTATTGCTTCGATACGTAGACATCTGCAAACGCTATTTCCTAGCAAGGAATTGTCGCATTTATATTCTTTTGAAGTGTATACGAGGTATTCATAACGCTGCACAATGAATATTATGTGTTATCATGAAACATAGAAATGAGATGCGATATCGCGACTTAAGAAGCTTTAGAACTCTATTGCTTCGATACGTAGATATCTGCAAACACTATTTCCTAGCAAGGAACGGTGTGTATACGAGGTATACATGACACTTCGCAATGAATATTATATATTATCATGAAACATAGGAATGAGATGCGATAACGCGAATTAGCATGCTTTAGAAATCTATTGCTTCGATACGTAGACATCTGCAAACGCTATTTCCTGGCAAGGAAGTGTCGCGTTTACATTCTTTTGAAGTGAATACGAGGTATACATAACACTCCACAATGAATATTATATCTTATCATGAAACATAGAAATGAGATGTAATATGCAGACTTAAGAAGCATTAGAACTCTATTGCTTCGATACGTAGACATCTGTAAACGCTACTTCCTAGCAAGAAAGTGTCGCATTTACATTCTATTGAAAGGAATACGAGGTATGCATGACACTTCGCAATGAATATTATATCTTATCATGAAACATAGAAATGAGATGCGATAAGGCGATTTAAGAAACATAAGAAAACTATTGCTTCGATACGTAGACATCTGCAAACGCCATTTCCTAGGAAGGAAGTGTCGCATTTACATTCTTTTGAAGTGAATACGAGGTATACATAACACTGCACAATGAATATTATATCTTATCATGGAACGTAGATATGAGATGCGATATGACGATTTAAGAAGCATTAGAAAACTATTACTTCGATACGTAGACATCTGCAAACGCTACTTCCAAACAGGGAAGTGTCGCATTTACATTCTTTTGAAAGGAATACGAGGTATACATGACACTTCACAATGAATATTATATATTATCATGAAACATAGAAATGAGAAGCGATATCGCGTTTTGAGAAGCACTAGGACTCTATTGCTTCGATACGTAGACATCTGCAAACGCTACTTCCTAGCAAGGAAGTGTCGCATGTACATTCAATTAAAGTGTATGCGAGGTATACATGACACTTTGCAATGAATATTATATATTATCATGAAACGTAGATATGAGATGCGATAAGACGATTTAAGAAACATTAGAAAACTATTGCTTCGATACGTAGACATCTACAAACGCTATTTCCTAGCAAGGAATTGTCGCATTTATATCCTTTTGAAGTGAATACGAGGTATTCATAACACTGCACAATGAATATTATATGTTATCATGAAACATAGAAATGAGATGCGATATCACAATATAAGAAGCATTAGAACTCTATTTCTTCGATACGGAGACATCTGCAAACGCTTCTTCCTAGCAAGGAAGTGTCGCATTTACATACCTTTGAAGTGAATACGAGGTATACATGACACTTTGCAATGAATATTATATCTTACCGTGAAACATAGCAGTGAGATGCGACATCTCGTTTTCAGAAGCATTAGAAATCTACTGCTTCGATACATAGACATCTGCAAACGCTATTTCCTAGCAAGGAAGTGTCGCATTTACATTCTTTTGAAGTGAATACGAGGTATACATAACACTGCACAATGAATATTATATCTTATCATGGAACGTAGATATGAGATGCGATATGACGATTTAAGAAGCATTAGAAAACTATTACTTCGATACGTAGACATCTGCAAACGCTACTTCCAAACAGGGAAGTGTCGCATTTACATTCTTTTGAAAGAAATACGAGGTATACATGACACTTCACAATGAATATTATATATTATCATGAAACATAGAAATGAGAAGCGATATCGCGTTATGAGAAGCACTAGGACTCTATTGCTTCGATACGTAGACATCTGCAAACGCTACTTCCTAGCAAGGAAGTGTCGCATGTACATTCAATTAAAGTGTATGCGAGGTATACATGACACTTTGCAATGAATATTATATATTATCATGAAACGTAGATATGAGATGCGATAAGACGATTTAAGAAACATTAGAAAACTATTGCTTCGATACGTAGACATCTGCAAACGCTATTTCCTAGCAAGGAATTGTCGCATTTATATTCTTTTGAAGTGAATACGAGGTATTCATAACACTGCACAATGAATATTATATGTTATCATGAAACATAGAAATGAGATGCGATATCACAATATAAGAAGCATTAGAACTCTATTTCTTCGATACGGAGACATCTGCAAACGCTTCTTCCTAGCAAGGAAGTGTCGCATTTACATACCTTTGAAGTGAATACGAGGTATACATGACACTTTGCAATGAATATTATATCTTACCGTGAAACATAGCAGTGAGATGCGACATCTCGTTTTCAGAAGCATTAGAAATCTACTGCTTCGATACATAGACATCTGCAAACGCTATTTCCTAGCAAGGAAGTGTCGCATTTACATTCTTTTGAAGTGAATGCGAGGTGCACATAGCACTCCACATGGAATATCATATCTTATCAATAGACATAGAAATGAGATGCGATATCACGATATAAGAAGCATTAGATCTCTATTGCTTCAATACGTAGACTTCTGCAAACCCTATTTCCTAGCAAGGAAGTGTCGCATTTACATTCATTGCAAGTGTATGCTAGGTATACATAACTCATCGCAATGAATATTACATCTTATCATGAAACCTAGAAAGGAGATGCGTAATTGCGTTGTAAGAAGTATGATATCTCTATTGCTACGATACGTAGAAATCTGGAAACGCTATTTCCTAGAAAGGAAGTGTGGCATTTACATTCATTTGAAGCGTAGACGAGGAGTACATAACACTTGGCAATGAATATTATATCTTACCATGAAATATAGAAATGAGATACGATATCGAGTTTCAGGAAGCATTAGAACTATACTGCTACGATACGTAGACATCTGCAAACGCTATTCCCTAGCATGGAAGTGTCGCATTTACATTCTTTGGAAGTGAATTCGAGGTATACATATCACACCACATTGAATATTATATCCTATCATGAGACTTAGGAATGTGATGCGATAGCGCGTTGTAAGAAGCATTAGAACTATATTGCTTCGATACGTAGACATCTGCAAACACTATTTCCTAGCAAGGGAGTGGCGCAATAACATTCTTTGGAAGTGTTGACGAGTTATACATAACGCGTCGCAATGATATTACATGTTATCGTGATACATAGAAATGGGATGCGATATCTCGTTTTATGATGCGTTACAAACCTATTGCTTCGATACGTAGACATCCACAAACGCTATTCCGTCACAGGGAAGACTGGGATTTCCATTCATTTGAAGTGTGGACGAGATATATGTAATGGGCTGCGTTGAATATTGCATATGATCATAAGACAAAGAAGTGAGATGCGGTATAGCGTATTATGAAGAATTAGATCTGTATTGCTTCGATAGTTTGACGTCTAGAAACGCTATTCTGTCGCACGGATGTGTGGAATTTACATTCTCTTGTAGTATTGATGAGATACACATAGCATGTTGCATTGAATTACATCTTATCGTGAATCTTGGAATTGAGATGCGATAACGCGTTTTATGTATCATTAGAACTCTATTGCTTCGATCCGTAGTGTAGCGTCTGGCGTACTGCCTTCCTACGTCCAGCGCCTCCCACAGCATCTGGAAGCGACGTTCTCACCGTCAGCAGCACCAAAAAACATGGGACGAGCGCCACCGCAACCGAACACACACCACGTCCACCAAGCTAAGGCTGCTAGCAATGCACGAATACTCAGGAGTTCAAGTGACTGACCGCGCGACAACGCGCAGCATCTCCAAAGCAAGGGATGATACAGCATTCAGCCAGACGACTGGACCACTGGGCACAGCAGCGTTTTACCTTCATCACCACAGCGTTATTCTCTTTTCTACGGTATATGTTCGGAAATCCTCTAAATCCAAGTACTCGACACATGCATTGTACATACGCAGGCAACACATACGTAGTTTCTAAGATCGTTGTAAACATCGATAATTATTAGTTGCGATACGCTCCAGCGGGCGTACTACGCGCGCGGCTCACGCGTAAGGCGATCCGGGTACCAATCCAACCGGCCGCACCGCTGCGCAGTCCGAGCGGCCACCCCACTCTGGGGTCGAGCGAATCGCGCGCCACGCGATCTAAGGATGTCGCGGATCCGCGATCCGCTACTCCGAGCCTCGTTCCAAGCTGATCATTAGACAGCTTCGATACCTTCGGGCTATTCGCCTGAATCGGAAGTGTTACCAAATCTATTCTAAATTTCAATTTTAATTCAATTCATCGAGTTTAGTTCTAGTTCCTATTCTAAACAATTAAGCCTACTTTTAATTTAGTATTATGGAAAGTACAGTGCAAGCTTAGGATTAACTTAAAATATACTTTGATTTTATCTCCTAACTACAAGTTCAGTTGCTGATAACCTCATTTAACTTCATTCTTAACCTACGAGTTCTTCCACGAGCCAATGTGTGGGCATTCTACATTCAATCCAATCGTTAGTCGATCATTGGTAATCAGCTGGTTAGAGCGGACCGCCGCTTAGCTCCGCTGACACATACGAGAGACTCAGTGCAGATAACGTCGACATTTCACTCTCTGGACCGACAGGCTAGAGCTGATCGCCGCTTAACCGAGTCGTATCTAGTCCGCTGAAATTGGACGCGAATGTGCAGCAATCTGAAACAAAAGGCTCGACTTGCGAGAAGGAAGAATTTCCTACGCCGTCTAATACGTGATTACGTGGGCACCGAAGCCTTATCGTCGCACTGTTCATCCGCCAGCGTCACCGTCGCTTCTCAATGTTCTACGCCGCCAACGTCATCCAGTCCAGGGGACCCGAACATCGCCGAATCTCCGCAACGCTGGGCGCTCATCCTTTAAGACATTCAGACTCGCAGTCCTTACGCAGAATCGATTTCAGACTACGATCCATGGAAGCAGAGATACCTGAGGAAAGAGTATTGATTTGTTCTCTATCAAAACGACAAAGGTAGGGTTTCTCCACACTTACCGCGTTCACCGTGCTCGTAAAAGCGTTCGTTGTAACACGGAAGCAACCCGGCATTAGTTGCAATTAAGCGAGCCGTTTCCGCGAATTGGCTGTCTGTCGTCTCCGAGTAAAGCGGAAATATTCCACCACCGTGACGAGACAGATGAAGTCTAGAAACGCCATACCGTACCAAGGAAGAGTGGCATTTAAATTCCTTCGGGGTGTAGCCGAGATATACATAACGCGTTGCATTGATTTACATCTTATCATGAGACATAGAAATGAGATGCGATATCACGTTTTACGATGCATTAGAACAATGTTGGTTAGAAACGTAGACATCTAGATACGATATTCCGTAACAAGGGAGTGTGGTATTTACATTCCTTTGAAGTGTCGACCAGATATACATATCGCGTTGCATTGAATATTACGTCTTATATCATGAGTCATAGAAATGAGATGCGACGTCACGTTTTATGAAGCATTAGAACTCTATTTCTTCGAAACGTAGACATCTAGAAACGCTATAAAGTAGCAAGGAAGTATTGTATTTGCATGCCTTTGAAGTGTCGACGAGATATACATAACGCGGTGTACTGAATATTACATCTTACCGTGGGACATTAAAATGAGATGCGATATCGCGTCTTATAGAGCATACGAACTCTACTGCTTCGATACGTAGAAATCTAGAAACGCTATTCCGTCGGAAGGAAGTGTGGGATTTACACTGTTTTGAGGTGCTGACGTGATATACATAACGCGTTGCATTGATATTACATCTTATCATGAAACCTATAAATGAGATGCGATATCGCGTTTTATGAAGAATTAGAACTCTATTGCTTCGATTGGTAGACATCTAGAAATCTATTCCGTAGCAAGGATGTGTGGAATTTATATTCTTATGAGGTGTTGACGAGATATACATAATGCGTTGCATTGAATATTACATCTTATCATGAGACATAGAAATGAGATGCGATATCGCGTTTTTTGAAGTTTTAGAACTGTACTCCTTCGATACGTACACATCTGGAAACGCTATACCGTAGCAAGGAAGAGTTTCATTTACATTCTTTTGAACCATCGATGAGATATACATAGCGCGTTGCATTGAATAATACATCTTATCATGAGACATAGAAGTGAGATGCGATATCGCGCTTTATGAAGCATTAGAAATGCCTTGCTGCGAAACGTATACATCTAGAAACGCTTTACGTAGCATGGAAGTGTGGGATTTATATTCTTTTGAAGTGTTGACGAGATATACAAAACGCGTTGCATTCAGGATTACATCTTATCATGAGACATAGAATTGATAAGCGATATTACTTTCTATGAAGCATTAGAACTCCATTGCTCCGATATGTAGACATCTAGAAACCCTGTTCCGTAGCATAGCAAGGAAGTATTGAATTGTATACGCTGCAGAACCAGAGGACGACGTGTTTGCATCCAACAACAGAATGTGAATTCCGACTCCAGCTAACGTAAAACTAGCAGATCCACAATTTCATCGACCGGCAAATGTGGATATGTTAATCGGCACCGGGCCCGCTTTATCATCCCTTAGCATCGGCCAGTACAAGCTTTCTCCTCGCAACGGTTCTGAATTAATCCTCCAAAGGACTCAATTTGGACGGATCATCGGGAGGAGCGCATCCACATCAGCGTCGTGGAGGAAACATCAAACGTTCGTTACAACCCTGAATTTGGAACTTCAAAAATTCTGGGTGCTAGTAGAGGGTCCACACGTACGACAGCTATTTTCCGCGAAGCAGGAATGAGAGCAGTATTTTCACGACTACGTTAAACAGACACGCATCGGTCGTTACATTGTCGCATTGCCGTTCAGTGAAAAGAAGATGCAGTTAGGCGAAACTCGGTCGCGCGCCCTCAACCTTCTTCTTTCGCTCGTACGAAAATTCATGAAAGATCCAGAGCTGAAACGAGAATACTCCACCGTCACCGAGGAATATCTCGAGATGGGACACATGAGCCAGGTAGGGCCACGCGATTCGGATGGCCTCTACCTCATCCACAACGCCGTCATCAAACTGTCCAGCTCAATAACGAAGGTTCGCGTCGTCTTCGATGGATCTGCAAGATCGAGCAGTAGACTGACATAAAACGATACGCTTTTGGCAGGACCAACGATACAGGTCGACATATTCGCTTTTCTCATAAGGTTCCGTCAACGCACTTATGTCTTAACCGGAGTCACATCGAGAAGATGTATCGGCAGTTCCTCGTAAGACCGGAAGACCGCCGATACCAGCCGATATTGTGACGAGATAACAAGGGAAAGGTGAAAACGTACGAGCTGAACACGATCGCGTTCGGACTATCTTCAGCGCCTTTCCTCGTCATCAGGTATATTCATCAGCTAGCGGACGACGAAAAGGTGAATGCTCCTTTCGCATCGACCGTGCTCCAGCGAGATCTATACGTCGACGATCTCCTAACTGGCACAGATAATTACGAAGACGCTAGACAACTACGGGACCAGGTAATAAAGCTACTTAACGGCGGCAACCTCCACATTCAACAATGGGTCTCGAACGAACCGAAACTTTTAGTAGGACTTCCGGAAGGCGAAATTCACCCAAAGTATTTTGGAGACGTCACAATGAAAGCTCTTGGCGTTTCGTGGCACGCGTAGAACGACCGAATCATCTATTCCGTGGATCCAAACATCGATACGAGGATCACCAAACGCACGATCTTATCCACCATGACAAAAATATTCGACCCGTTAGGTTTACTGGCGCCAGTAATAATAACGGCAAAAATATTTATGCAACACCTTTGGAAACTGCAATTGGCCTGGGACGAATCGCTACCAACTATCCTCCATACAGAATGGTCCACGTACGTGAAGGAAATGCAGTTATATAACGAAACATTCTTCGAGTGACACGTATGCCAATCGTAGGTGCGAAGGGTGGAATTACACAGGTTCTGCGACGCGAGCGAACGAGCATACGGAGCGTACGTGTATCTACGGTCAGTCGACAATCGCGGACGAATTAAAACGAGACTACTATGCGCGAAATTTCGGGTCGCACCAGTAAAAGTTGTCAGGCTCGCACGCCTCGAACTTTGCGGTGCGGTGCTACTGACGTCATTATTGTCTAACGTCCGAGATAATAATGCACGCCGATTCGACTCGATTAACTTCTGGACGCATTCCACGATAGTTTTAAATTGGGTGCAACGCGAACCAGCCACGCTAAGAACATTCGTGGCAAATAGAGTGGCCGAAATTCAAACGAGGACCGATAGCGGCACGTCAGGTCAAACGACAATCCAGCGGACCTCATATAGAGAGGACAAACACCAGCGGAATTCTTGAAGCCCTCCATCTGACGACATGGACAATCGTGGTTAGCCGACGATAACAGGGATTGGCTGAAATCTACGTTCAACCTCGTTTTGGAAATACCCGATATTCATCCCCATACATGCTTGGCAACGACCATCCGTAGCAACAAAATTCTCGGCCGCTATTCAGACATCGCGAAATTAAGGAGGATCGTCGCGTATTGCCTCCGATTTCGCAAAAATCATTGTAACGCAGGACCTCTAACCGTACGAGAGATCCACGACGCTAATGATCAGATCTTGAGACTCGTGAAAGCCTTCGCGTTCGAAAAAGAGATCCGAAATTTGAAGAACGGTACAGAGCTGCATCCAAGGAGTAACCGGCTCTCGCTGCAGCCATTCTTAGACGAAACAGGAATTCTACAGGTAGGCGGTCGACTACAAAACGCAAACATTCCCTGCGGACAGAAACATCCGATCCTGCTTCCAAGATCGCATCACATCACCGATCTGATCATTCGTCACACGCATTTAGAGGGACATCATTCGGGTATCAATACCACGCTGGCGACACTAAGGCAGAGGTATTGGCCCATTGATGGTAAGAAGTGCATCTGGTGCTTCCGCGTAAAACCACCGGCCGTGAAATACGTAATGGGCACTCTACCTGCGTCACGCGAATCCGAATGCCGATCCTTTTATAATTGCGGAACAGATTATTGCGGTCCTTTTTATATCAAGGAAAAACGTTTCCGAAATTGTGCGCGAGTAAAAATATATGTAGCAGTGTTTGTGTGCTTTGCAACGAGAGCGGTCTATCTTGAGATCGTCGGTGACATGACTACCGAAGCGTTCATCGCGGCATTGAAACGCTTCATCGGTCGTAGGGGCATCTGTCGGAACATTTATTCCGACAACGGGACAAAATTTCGTTGGAGTGAATAACGAATTAAGCGCACTGTACCAAAAACTGCAAACGGACGATAAGGTAAGACACTTCCTCACGGGCAAGGGCATGGCATTTCATGCCAGCTCCTTCTCCCAATTTCGGCGGCCTTTGGGAGGCAGCTGTGAAATCGTTTAAACACCACGTCAAACGAGTCGTCGGGGAAGATACGGGTTACATTCGAATAGTTCAATACGTTCGCGATCGAAATCGAAGCGATCCTAAACTCCCGCCCGCTTACTCCATTATCATCCGATCCTAATGGTCCCTAACTCCGACCCACTTCCTGATCGGCACGTCGTTAACGAGTTTGCCCGAGACTGATTTCAGCGATACTCCTCGTAACTGATTGTCACACTAGCAACACATCCAGAACGTCCAGCAGGAATTTTGAACCAGGTGGCACAAGGAGTATATCCACCATCTGTACGAGCGAAAAAAATGGACCAAGGGCTACCACGAGATCAAGAAAAGATCCCTCGTAGTCTTAAGGGATGACTACGTCCTGCCTTTGCAGTGGCACTGCGGTCGAGTCGAAGAGGTGCACCCAGGTCCAGACAAGATCACCCGAACGGTCACCGTACGGACCAGCCAGGGGGTCTACAATCGCAACGTCAAGCAGTTAGCGGAGCTGCCCACATCCGAGACGATAGCGTGAACCATCGACGTCGAGGCGATATTCAGATCAAACCGATTTAGATTGATCGTCACGGTCTCTCAACGGGGAGAACATGTTCCGACCGATGGAACAAATAAAACGTGGGGCCTTCGAAGACTTTACTCATTACACGTTTGTGATGAAAAGGCTATTTTTGAGATTAAGACGTTTTAAGTAATTTCGTAAATATATCTATTGCTGCGATATGTAGACATCTAGAAACGCTATTCCCTAGACACAAAGTGTGGGATTCACATTCTTTCGAAGTGTAGTCTTGATATACATAACGCGTTGCATTAAATATTGCATCTTATCATGGGACGTAGAAGTGAGATGCGATATCGCGTTTTATATAGGGTTAGAACTCTATTGCTTCGATACGTGGACATCCAGAAACGCTATTCCGTCGCAAGGAGGTGCGGCATTTACATTCTTTTGAAGTGTAAACGAGATATATATAACGCGTTGTATTGAGTAATAAATCTTATCATGAGACATAGAAATGCGATGCGATATCGCGATTTATAAAGTGTTAGAACTCTATTGCTTCGATACGTGGACATCTAGAAACGCTATTCTGCTGCATGGAAGTGTGGCATTTACATTCGTTTGAAGTGTTTACGAAACATCCCTAACGCGTTGCGCTGAATTACATCATAACGTGAACCATAGATTTGAGATACGAAATCGCGTTTTATGAAGAATTGGAACTGTACTGCTTCGATTCGTAGACACCTGGAAGCACTATTCCGTTGCAAGGTAGAGTCGCATTTACATTCTTTTGAAGTGCAGACGAGGTACACATAACGCACTGCATCTCGATATCTCGTTTTAAGAAGAATTAGAAGACTATTGCTTCGATAAGTAGACATCTGCAAACGCTAATTCCTAGCAAGGAAGAGTCGCATTTACATTCTTTTGAAGTGAATACGAGGTACTCATGACACTTCGCAATGACTATTAAATCTTATCATGAAACATAGAAATGAGATGCCATATCACGTTTTAAGAAGCATTAGAAATGTATTGTTTCGATACGTAGATATCTGCAAACGCTATTTCCTAGTAAGGAAGTGTCGCATTTACATGCTTTTGAAGTAAATACGAGGTGTACATGACACTTTGCAATGAATATTATATATTGTCATGAAACATAGAAATGAGAAGCGTTATCGCCTTTTGAGAAGCATTAGAACCCTAATGCCACGATACGTAGACATCTGCAAACGCTATTTCCAAGCGAAGAAAGTGCCGCATTTACATTCATTTGAAGTACAGTCGAGATATACATAACACTGCACAATACATATTATATCTTATCATACAACGTAGAAATGAGTGGCGATATGGCTATTTAAGAAGCATTAGAACTCTATTGCTTCGATACGTAGACATCTGCAAACGCTACTTCCTAGGAAGGAAGTGTCGCATTTACATACATTTTAAGTGTATGCGATGTATACATGACACTTCGCAATGAATATTATATATTATAAAGAAACATAGAAATGAGAAGCGATATCGCGTTTTGAGAAGCATTAGAACTCTAGTGCCACGATACATAGACATCTACCAACGCCATATCCTAGCAAGGAAGAGTCGTATCTACATTCATTTGAAGCATAGACAAGATATACATAACACTGCGCAATGAATATTATATCTTATCATGGAACGTAGATATGAGATGCGATATGACGATTTAAGAAGCATTAGAAAACTATTACTTCGATACGTAGACATCTGCAAACGCTACTTCCAAACAGGGAAGTGTCGCATTTACATTCTTTTGAAAGGAATACGAGGTATACATGACACTTCGCAATGAATATTATATATTATCATGAAACATAGAAATGAGAAGCGATATTGCATTTTGAGAAGCATTAGAACTCTATTGCTTCGATACGTAGACATCTGCGAACGCTATTTCCTAGCAAGGAAGTGTCGCATTTACATTCTTTTGAAAGGAATACGTGGTATACATGACACTTCGCAATGAATATTACATCTTTTCATGAAACATGGAAATGAGATGCGATATGGCGATTTATGAAGCATTAGAAATCTATTGGTACGATACGTAGACATCCGCAAACGCTACTTCCTAGCAAGGAAGTGTCGCATTTACATTCTTTTGAAGTGTATGCGAGGTATACCTGACACTTCGCAAAGAATATTGTATCTTATCATGGAACATAGAAATGAGACGCGATATCTCGTTTTAACAAGCATTAGAACTCTATTGCTACGATTCGTAGACATCTGCGAACGCAACTTCCTTGCAAGGAAGTGTTGCATTTACATTCTTTTGAAAGGAACACGAGTTATACATAACTCTCCACAATGGATATTATATCTTACCACGAAACATAGAAATGAGATGCAATACGGCGATTCAAGAAGCATTAGAAATCCATTGCTTCGATACGTAGACATCTGCAAACGCTATTTCCTAGCAAGGAAGTGTCGCATGTACATTCTTTTGAAGTGAATACGAGGTATTCATATCACTGCACAATGAATATTATATCTCATCATGAAACATTGAAATGAGAAGCGATATCGCGATTTAAGAAGCATTAGATCCCTATTGCTTCGATACGTAGACATCTGCAAACGCTACTTCCTAGGAAGGAAGTGTCGCATTTACATTCTTTTGAAAGGAATACGAGGTATACATGATACTCCACAATGAATATTATATATTATCATGAGACATAGTAATGGGTAGCGATATCGCGTTTGGAGAAGCATTAGAACTCTAATGCTACGATACGTAGACATCTGCAAACGCTATTTCCTGGCAAGGAAGTGTAGCGTTTACATTCTTTTGTAGTGAATACGAGGTATACATAACACTCCACGATGAATATTATATCTTATCATATAACATAGAAATGAGATGTAATATGGCGATTTAAGATGCATTAGAATTCTATTACTTCGATACGTAGACATCTGCAACCGCTATTTCCTAGCAAGGAAGTGTCGCATATACATTCGATTGAAGTGTATGCGAGGTATACATGGCACTTCGCAATGAATATTATATCTTATCATGAAACATAGTAATGAGTAGCGATATCGCGTTTTGAGAAGCATTAGAACTCTAATGCTACGATGCGTAGACATCTGCAAACGCTATTTCCTGGCAAGGAAGTGTAGCGTCTACATTCTTTTGAAGGGAATACGGGGTATACATAACTAATCTAGAGATGCTAAAAACAACCTTTTGAAATGTTGACGAGATATAATTAACGCGTTGCATTGAATTACATCTTATCAGAAAACATAGATATGAGATACGATATCGCGTCTTGCGAAGCATTAGAACTCTATTGCTTCGATATGTAGACATTTAGGGACGCTATTACGTAGCAAGGAAGAGTGGGCTTTACATTCTTTTGAACTGTTGATAATTAACCCGTTTCATTGAATATTACATCTTATCATGAAACATAAAATTGAGATGCGATATCGCGATTTATGAAGTATTAGAACTCTATTGCTTCGACACGTTGACATCTAGGAACGCTATTCCGTAGCAAGGAAGTGTGGTGTTTACTCTCATTTGAAGTTTTAACGAGATATACATAACGCGTTGCCTTGAATATTACGTCTCATCATGAGTCATAGAAATGAGATGCGATATCGCGGTTTATGGAGGATTAGAATTCTAGTGCTCGGATACGTAGACATCTAGGAACGCGGCTCCGTGGCATGGAAGTGTGGCATTTACATTCGTGTGAAGTATTGACGAGATATGCATACCTCGTTGCTTTGATATTACATCTTATCATGCGATATAGAATTGAGATGCGATATCGCATTTTATGAAGCATTAAATTACAGTTGCTTCGATCTGTAGACATCTAGTAGCGCTTTTCCGTAGCAAGTGTCATGTCGCGAGGTGCGTTTGCGTTCGATACGATGACACGATCAGTAGCTTTCCCGAAGTTACTACGCGAATTGCGCGGGTCCCGTGCTTGTTGGCGGTCGGACTCCATTTAACCAAGTATTACATCTAGTACTTACCTTTCGACGACTGGATAGTAATGTTTGATTCTCGTTGCAGGTATCCAATGCGCCGTGGATCCGTGTCCGGAATTGTAGCTGCGTACGGTTGGAACGCTGGAGCGTCGATCGGAATGAGCTTCCAGGCAGGCGAACTCTGGCTGAAAGGTACGGGTGTCGAGACAGGACGTTTCTTAACTCGAGCGGGACGTATGGCGGCGAAGGTTACCCTTGCAGTAACAGGAACCGCAGTGTAGATCTTCGGATACACGGAGGCACTGCCCACGTATTAGCGGACGAGACGACGTAGGAACTCTTTCCTCCTCGCGCGTCGAGTACGCTTCATAGAAAGCTCAGATTTCATCGTGGGTACTTGCACACAGGAGGACGACGGCACGCCTAAGCGCTGGTTCGCTCTACCTTACCGGGATCGACCTTAGTTCAAGACACCCTTGTTACGGCAGAGGTGAAGTAAGAGCGACTAAGCGTTGGTTCGCTCTAACCGTCCAGCTTCAAGACTGTCGCAGATGAAAGAGTGCGAAATAGTAATAATACGCGAGCGTACTCGTGGAATAGAGTCGAAGGAGATTGAAGTATAATAAAGAAACATCGAATCGGGTAAAATTAGTGTATATTCTATGAATACTATCCTAATACAAACAATAAGACTATGTCACTAAATATGAGTACAAAATGAAATAGAGATGAGACTAAGTTATAATAAAGACTCCTCTATGGGAGATGGAATAGAAACGACTGCATTGGAGCTGGTAGCTCGCTGCAGGATACAGCGGAGGCAGATTCGATCTGCTCGGTTCGGCGTTCGGATTAGAAGCCTCGTATCGGAAGCACGTTCGCCACCTCCTCGGATCGCGCCGCGCGCGAGACTCTGGGCCCTCGCGGTGGGGCAGGCGGTGGAGTAGGGCGGCCGCTCGGCCCTCGTGATGGGGCGGCCGGTCGGAGTGGGGTGCGGCTCACGTTGAGCGTGAGCCGCGAGCGTCGAGTGTGCGCGCGAGCGCATCGCAGATTATCTTTAGTCGAACTTAGAATTCAGCGTGTGTGTTGTTGTGTGTATGTACACAGTCGTGTAGCGTGCTTAACCTAAGGTTACACGTATGGAGGGTAAGTATGTGGGTACGTGCTGATGTACTCTACGTCCTTGTAGCTCTGTCTCCTCGTCCTGAGGCGCCGGGACGCAGTGCGGTCCTCGCACGTATGCTGCGGTTGCAGATGCTGACGGATGAGCGGTTGCTGGACCTGGAGCACGCCGGAGGGTGGCAGGCGTCACGCCTGACGTTACCGTAGACATCTAGAATTACTATTCCGTGGCAAGGTAGTATGGCATTTACATGCTTTCGAAGTGAAGACGAGATAAGTCTTCTAAAAGTAAGACTTCTACTTCATAGAAATGAGATGCGATATCGCGTTTTAAGGAGCATTAGAACTCTATTGTTTCGATACGTAGACATCTGCAAATGCTATTTAATAACAAGGAATTGTCGCATTTACATCCTTTTGAAGTGAATACGGGGTATACATAACACTCCACAAAGAACATTATACCTTATCACGAAATATTGAAATGAGATGCGATATCGCGGTTAAAAACGCATTGGAAGTCTATTGCTTCTATACGGAGATATCTGCAAACGCTATTTCCTAGCAAGGAAGTGACGCATTTACATTCCCTTTAAGTGAATTCGAGGTATGCATGACACTTCACAATTAAAATTATTTCTTATCATGAAACATAGAAATGAGATGGGATATCGCGATTTAAAAAGCATTAGAACTCTGTTGCTTCGATACGGAGACATCTGCAAACGCTGTTTCCTAGCAATGAAGTGTCGCACTTACATTCATTTGAAGTGCATGCGAGGTATACAAGACTCTTCGCAATGAATATTATATCTTACCATGAAACATATAAATGAGATGCGATATCGCGTTTTAAGATGCATTAGAACCCTATTACATCGATGCGTAGACATCTGCAAACGCTATTTCCTAGCAAGGAAGTGTCGCATGTACATTCAATTGAAGTGTATGCGAGGTATACATGACACTTCGCAATAAATATTATATCTTATCATGAAACATAGAAATGAGATGCGATATGGTGATTTAAGAAGCATTAGATCTCTATTGCTTCGATACGTAGACATCTGCAAACGCTACTTCCTAGCAAGGAAGTGTCGCATTTTCATTCTTTTGAAAGGAATACGAGGTATACATGACACTTCGTAATGAATATTATATCTTATCAGGAAACGTAGATATGAGATGCGGTATGACGATTTAGGAAGCATTAGAACTCTAATGCTTCGATACGTAGACATCTATAAACGCTATTTCCTAGCAAGGAAGGGTCGCATTTACTTTCTTTTGAGGTGAATACGAGGTATACATAACACTGCACAATGGATATTATATCTTATCATGAAACATAGAAATGAGATGTAATATGGCGATCTAAGAAGCATTAGAACTCTATTGCTTCGATACGTAGACATCTGCAAGCGCTATTTCCTGGCAAGGAAGTGTCGCATTTACATTCTTTTGAAGTGAATACAAGGTATACATGACACTTCGCACTGAATATTATATCTTATCATGAAACATAGAAATGAGATGTGATATGGCGATTTATGAAGCATCAGATATCTATTGCTTCGATAAGTAGACATCTGCAAACGCTATTTCCTAGCAAGGAAGTGTCGCATTTACATTCCTCTGAAAGGAATACGAGGTATACATGACACTTAGCAATGAAAATTATACCTTATCATGGAACATAGAAATGAGATGCGATATGACGACTTAAGAAGCATTAGGATTCTTTTGCTTCGATACGTAGACATCTGCAAACGCTACTTCCTAGCAAGGAAGTGTCGCAGTTACATTCTTATGAAACGAATACGAGGTATACATGGCACTTCGCAATGAATATTATATCTTATCATGAAACATAGAAATGAGATGTAATATGGCGATTTAAGAAGCATTAGAACTCTATTGCTTCGATACGTAGACATCTGCAAACACTATTTCCTGGCAAGGAAGTGTCGCATTTACATTCTTTTGAAGTGAATACAAGGTATACATAACACTCCACAATGAATTTTATATATTATCATGAAACATAGTAATGAGTAGCGATATCGCGTTTTGTGAAGCATTAGAATTCTAATACTACGATACGTAGACATCTACAAGCGCTAATTCCTAGCAAGGAAGTGTCGCATTTACATTCTTTTGAAGCGAATACGAGGTATGCATAACACTCGACAATGAATATTATGTCTTATCATGAAACATAGAAATGAGATGCGATATCGCGTTTTGTGAAGCATTAGAATTCTAATACTACGATACGTAGACATCTACAAGCGCTAATTCCTAGCAAGGAAGTGTCGCATTTACATTCTTTTGAAGCGAATACGAGGTATGCATAACACTCGACAATGAATATTATGTCTTATCATGAAACATAGAAATGAGATGCGATATCTCGTTTTAAGAAGCACTAGAACTCTATCGCTTCGATACGTAGACATCTGCAAACGCCATTTCCTAGCAAGGAAGTGTCGCATTTACATTCTTTTGAAACGAACACGAGGTATACATAACACTGCACAAGGTATATTATATCTTATCATGAAACATAGAAATAAGATGCGATATCGCGATTTATGAAGCATTAGAACACTATAGTTACGATAGCTACACGACTGCAAACGCAATTTCCTAGAAAGTCAGTGTCGCATTTACAATCTTTTCAAGTGAATGCGAGGTATACATAGCACTCCACAATGAATATTATATCTTATCATGAAACATAGAAATGAGGAGCGATTTCGCGTTTTAAGAAGCATTAGAACTCTATTGCAACGATACGTAGACATCTGCGAACGCTATTTCCTAGGAAGGAAGTGTCGCATTTACATACATTTGAAGTGAATACGAGGAATATGTTACAGTTCGCAATGGATATTATATCTTATCATGAAATATAGAAATCAGATGCGATATCGAGTTTTAAGAAGCATTGGAACTCTATTGCTACGATTCGTAGATATCTGGAGACGCTATTTCCTAGCACGGAAGTGTCCCATTTACATTCTTTTGATGTGAATACGTGGTATACACGACAATTCGCAATGAATATTATATCTTTTCATGAAACATAGAAATGAGATGCGATGTCGCGTTATAAGAAGCATTAGAACTCTATTGCTACGATACGTTGATATCTGGAGACGCTATTTCCTAGAAAGGAAGTGTCGCATTTACATTCATTTGAAGTGTAGACGAGGAATACATAACACCTAGCAATGAATATTGTTTCTCATCATGAGACATAGAGATGAGGTGCGATATCGCGTTTTAAGGAGAATTAGAAGTCTATAGCTTCGATACAGAGATATCTGGGAACGTAATTTCCTAGAAAGGAAGTGTCGCATTTTGTGACGTCAGGCGTACCGCCTGCCACCCATCAACCTCCTCGCACCCCCCAGCATCAACCCCTGGACGCATGCAACCAGCCAAACTTGCCTGCAGAACCAGCAACTGGAAGTGTTTGCGCGCGCATACCTGCACGCGCTCACTCACACCGAGTTCCGCTGCCTCACTCGCACCGCCGAGTATACCTGTCTCGCTCGTACCGGGCACCAGTGTCTCACTCACACCACCGAGTATACCTGTCTCGCCCGCACCAAGGACGGGCAGCCCTATCTCCCTCGCACCGAGGATTCCGTCCTGCTGGGAGACGTAGCCGCAGCCCATCACCTGAATGGGGTCTTTTCCAATTCCGGGAACAGGATCTGCTAGAACCTATATATTACTTCTAAGCTAGGACATGCATACCATATCATGACGCATATATAAGAATTCCTAGATCTAAGTTATACTAAGTAAGATGCGTCCGGCCAGCGGCATGCGCCGCTAGCCCCACCACGAGCCGCGGGTCCCCACTCGCTGGACCGCGCGCTCTCCGCCTCGAGACGCGAGTCCCCCACTCGCGGGACCGCGACCTCCCTACCACGAGCGTCCGCGACCGTAGCGCCCCGCGAACCGAGGAGGTCAGAGACGCGTCTCCAGAGCACACACTCTGACTCGAGATCTCCCACCAAGGTGTCGAAAGCTCTTGTTCTAGATCGTTAGCCACCTCAATGTGGGGTTCAGGCATTGTATTTCTATTTCCATTTTAACTTAGTCTTAGACTTAGAATAATTCCAGTTCTTGTATACTTTAAACCTAGAATATATTTTATTTTTACTATTACTATATCCAAGTACAAGTTCTTTTAGCAAGTCTACTATTTCCACATCCATTAATTTTATCAAGTGTTTATAATACTATTTCTACATTTAACATTACATTTAACTACGAATTCTTCCACGGGTTCCTCCATACAGCTGGGGTTGATCTTCATCAAATTGAAGGAGTATAGAAATCGGCTTTGTGACGTTGAGACCGCCGCTTATCCTTCAGATCTTAGTCGAAAGTACAGAAAAACCTGGTGAATGAATCGTGCTTCCGGATTGCGAAGAACGCGACGTGCGAGTAGGAAGAATTTCATTCGATCACTTGTGCGTGAATATTTGGAGGGCGTTCCGAGAACCCTCGTACACCAGCGACCTGCCTTCGCACCAGCCCAGACGCCGCTTTCCGAAGCCACCGTCGACGCTTCCGATCCAGACACCACGACGCATCACGCCGATTCTGCCACATTCAGCATCATCGCTGAATTCCAAACGCCGTCCTCCTCTTCGCTGGCGACTGATCGAGATTTCCGTAGCAGCCAACAGAACGAAATCCGCTACGATCCCAGCGAAAGATCCTCCACGCCGTTTCTACATACAAATCGAGAGAGAAGTCATCGAAAGGTAGGGTCATTCCCTTATTATCCCGAGTGTTTTCGCTAGTGTCGCGTCAGCCGAAATTGTCGGACCCGGTCTTAACGCGTTCCCGCGGACCGAATTACCGAAAAATAGGCTCGTGTCGTAAAGCCTCCGGAGCAACGGAAAATAGTTTCACCGGACGTGATACCTCGTATTCACCTCAAAAGAATGTAAATGCGACACTTCCTTGCTGGGAAATAGCGTTTCCAGATACCTACGTATCGAAGCAATAGAGTTCTAATGCTTCTTACATCGCGCTATCGCATCTCATTTCAATGTTTCGTAATAAGATATAATATTCATTGTGTAATGCTATGTATACCTCGTATTCACTTCAAAGGAATGTAAATGCGACATTTCCTTGCTAGGATATAACAATTGCAGATGTCCACGTATCGTACCAATAGATATCTAGTGCTTCTTAAAACGCGAAATCGCCTCCCATTTCTATGCCTCATGATAAGATATATGATTCGTTGCGAAGTGTTATGTACTCCTCGTCTACACTTCTAATGAATGTAAATGAGACACATCCTTGCTAGGAAATTGCGTTTCCAGATGTCTGCGTATCGAAACAATAGAGTTCTAACGCTTCTTATATCGAGATATAGCATCTCATTTCTATGTTTCATGATAAGAAATAATATTCATTGCGAAGTGTCATGTATACCACGTATTCACTTCAAAAGCATGTAAATGCGGCTCTACCTTGCTAGGAAATAGCGTTTGCAGATGTCTACGTATCGTAGCAATAGAGATCTATCGCTTCATAAAACGCGATATCGCATCTCATTTCTATGTTTCATGATGAGATAAAATATTCATTGCGAAGTGTCATGTTTACCTCGTATTCGCTTCAAGAGAATGTAAATGCGTCACTTCCTTGCGATTAAATAGCGCTTGCAGATGTCTGCGTATCGTAGCAATGGAGTTCTAATGCTTTTTAAATCGCGATATCGCATCTCATTCCTATGTTTTATTATAAGATATAATACTCATTGCGAAGTGTCATGTATACCTCGTATTCACTTCAAAAGAATGTAAATGTGACACTTCCATGCTAGGAGATAGCGTTTTTAGATGTCTACGTATCGTAGCAATAGATTTCTAGTGCTTCTTAGATCGAGATGTCGCATTTCATTTCTATGTTTCGTAATAAGATATAATATTCATTGTGGTGTGTTATATATACCTCGTATTCACTTCAAAAGGATGTAAGTGCGACACTTCCTTGCTAGGAAATATTGTTTGCAGATGTCTACGTATCACAGCAATAGTGTACTAATGCTTCTTAAAACGAGATGTCGCCTCTCATTTCTATGCCTCATGATAAGATATATGATTCGTTGCGAAGTGTTATGTACTCCTCGTCTACACTTCTAATGAATGTAAATGCGACACATCCTTGCTAGGAAATTGCGTTTCCAGATGTCTGCGTATCGAAACAATAGAGTTCTAATGCTTCTTATATCGAGATATCGCATCTCATTTCTATGTTTCATGATAAGATATAATATTCATTGTGAAGTGTCATGTATGCCTCGTATTCACTTCAAAAGAATGTAAATGCGGCTCTACCTTGCTAGGAAATAGCGTTTGCAGATGTCTACGTATCGAAGCAATAGATTTCTAATGCTTTTTAAAACACGATATTGCATCACATTTCTATATTTCATGATAAGATATAATATTCATTGCGAAGTGTCATGTATACCTCGTATTAACTTCAAAAGAACGTAAACGCGGCATTTCCATGCTAGGAACTAGCGTTTGCAGATGCCAACGTATTGTAGCAATAGAGTTCTAATGCTTCTTAAAACGAGATGTCGTATGTCATTTCTATGTTTCGTAATAAGATATAATATTCATTGTGGAATGTTATGTATACCTCGCATTCACTACAAAAGAATGTAAATGCGACACATCCTTGCTGGGAAATAACATTTGCAGATGTCTACGCATCGTAGCAATAGAGTTCTAGTGCTTCTTAAATCACGATATCGCATCTCACTTCTATGTTTCATGATAAGATATAATATCCATTGCGAAGTGTCATGTATACCTCGCATTCACTACAAAAGAATGTAAATGCGACACATCCTTGCTGGGAAATAACATTTGCAGATGTCTACGCATCGTAGCAATAGAGTTCTAGTGCTTCTTAAATCACGATATCGCATCTCACTTCTATGTTTCATGATAAGATATAATATCCATTGCGAAGTGTCATGCATACCTCGTATTCACTTCAATGGAATGTAAATGCGACACTTCCTTGCTAGGAAATATTGTTTGCAGATGTCTACGTATCGTAGCAATAGAGTTCTTATGCTTCTTAAAACGCGATATCGCATCTCACTTCTATGTTTCATGATAAGATATAATATTCATTGCGGTGTGTCATGTATACCTCGATTTCACTTTACAAGAATGTAAATGCGACACTTCCTTGCGAGAAAATACTGTTTGCAGATGTCTACGTATCACAGCAATAGAGTACTAATGCTTCTTAAAACGAGATGTCGTATTTCATTTCTATGTTTCGTAATTAGATATATTATTCATTGTGTAATGTTGCGCATACCTCGTATTCACTTCAATGGAATGTAAGTGCGACACTTCCTTGCTAGGAAACATTGTTTGCAGATGTCTACGTATCGAAGCAATAGAGTTCAAATGCTTCTTAAATAGCGATATCGCATCTCATTTCTATGTTTCATGATAAGATATAATATTCTTTGCGAAGTGTCACGTATATCTCGTATTCACTTCAAAAGAATGTAAATGCGACACTTACATGCTAGGAAATAGCGTTTCCAGATGTCTACGTATCGTAGCAATAGAGTTCTAATGCTTCTTAAAGCGCGATATCGCATCTCATTCCTATGTTTCATGATAACGTATAATATTCATTGCGAAGTGTGATGTACACCTCGTATTCAATTCAAAAGAATGTAAATGCGACACTTCCTTGCTAGGGAATAGCGTTTCCAGATGTCTACGTATCGTAGCAACAGGGTTCTAGTGCTTCTCAAAACGCGATATCGCATTTCATTTCCACGTTTCATGATAAGATATAAAATTCATTGCGAGGTGTCATGTATACCTCGTATTCACTTCAAAAGAATGTAAATGCGACACTTCTTTGCTAGGAAATATTGTTTGCAGATGTCTACGTATCGTAGCAATACAGTTCTAATGCATTTTATATCGCGATATCGCATCTCATTTCTATGTTTCATGATAAGATATAATATTCATCGCGATGTGCCATGTATACCTCGTCTACACTTCAAAGGAATTTGAATGCCACACTTCCTTGCTAGGAAATGCGTTTCCTGGAGTCCAAGTATCGAAGCAATGGAGTTCTAATGCTCCTTGAAACGCGATATCGCATCTCATTTCTATGTTTCGTGATAAGATATAATGTTCATTGCGAAGTGTCATGTATACCTCGTATTCCTATCAAAAGAATGTAAATGCTACACTTCGTTGTTAGGAAGTAGCGTTTGCAGATGTCTACGTATCGAAGCAATAGAGTTCTAATGCTACTTAAATTGCGATATCGCCTCTCATTTCTATGTTTCATGATAAGATATAATATTCATTGTGCAGTGTTATGTATATCTCATCTATACTTCAAATGAATGTAAATGCGACACTTCCTTGCTAGGGAATAGCGTTTGCAGATGTCTACGTATCGAAGAAATAGAGTTCTAATGCTTCTTAAATCGCCATATCGCATCTCATTTCTATGTTTCATGATAAGATATAATATTCACTGTGCAGTGTTATGTATATCTTGTCTATACTTCAAATGAATGTAAATGCGACACTTCCTTGCTAGGAAATAGCGTTTGCAGATTTCTACGTATCGTAGCATTAGTGCTCAGATGCTTCTCAAAACGCGACATCGTTTCTCATTTCTATGTTTCATGATAGTATATAATATTCATTGCGCAGTGTCACGTATACCTCGTATTCCTTTCAAAAGAATGTAAATGCTACACTTCGTTGCTAGGAAGTAGCGTTTGCAGATGTCTACGTATCGAAGCAATAGAGTTCAAATGCTTCTTAAATCGCCATATCGCATCTCATTTCTATGTTTCATGATAAGATATAATATTCATTGTGCAGTGTTATGTATACCTCGCATACACTTCAAATGAATGAAAATGCGACACTTCCCTTGCTAGGAAATAGCGTTTGCAGATGTCTACGAATCGAAGCAATAGAGTTCTAATGCTTCTTATATCGTCATATCGCATCTCATATCTACGTATCCTGATAAGATACAATATTCGTTGCGAAGTGTCATGTATACCTCGTATTCCTTTCAAAAGAATGTAAGTGCGACACTTCCTTGCTAGGAAGTAGCGTTTGCAGATGTCTACGTATCGAACCAATAGATTTCTAATGCTTCTTAAATCGCCATATCGCATCTCATTTCTATGTTTCATGATAAGATATAATATTCATTGTGCAGTGTTATGTATATCTCGTCTATACTTCAAATGAATGTTTATGCGACACTTCCTTGCCAGGAAATAGCGTTTGCAGATGTCTACGTATCGAAGCAATATATTTCTAAAGCTTGCTAATTCGCGATATCGCATCTCATATCTATGTTTCATGATAATATATAATATTCACTGCGAAGTGTCATGTATACCTCGCATACACTTCAAATGAATGTGAATGCGACAGTTCCATGCTAGGAAATAGTGTTTGCAGAAATCCACGTATCGAAGCAATAGACTTCTAATGCTTCATAAATCGCCATATCGCATCTCATTTCTATGGTTTATGACAAGATATAATATTAATTGTGCAGTGTTATGTATATCTCGTCTACTCTTCAAATGAATGTAAATGGGACACTTCCTTCCTAGGAAATAGCGTCTGCCGATGTCTATGTATCGAAGAAATTGTTTTCTAATGCTTCTTAAATCGCCATATCGCATCTCATTTCTATGTTTCGTGATAAGATATAATATTCATTGCGAAGTGTCATGCTTACCTCGTATTCATTTCAAAAGAATGTATATGCGACACTTCCTTGCTAGGAAGCAAGGTCTGCAGATGTCTACGTATCGAAGCAATGGAGTTCAAATGCTTCTTAAATCGTAAAATCGCATCTCATATCTACGTTTCCTGAAAAAATATAATATTCATTGCGAAGTGCCATGTATACCTAGTATTCCTTTCAAAAGAATATAAATGCGACACTTCCTTGCTAGGAAATAGCGTTTGCAGATGTCTAAGGATCGAAGCAATAGTTTTCTAATTCTTATTAAATTGTCATATCGCATCGCATATCTACGTTTCTTGATAAGATATAATTTTCATTGCGAAGTGTCATGTATTCCGCGTATTCCTTTCAAAAGAATGTAAGTGCGACACTTCCTTGCTAGGAAGTAGCGTTTGCAGATGTCTACGTATCGAAGCCATAGTGTTCTAATGCTTCTTAAATCGCGATATCGCATCCAATTTCTATGTTTCATGATAAGATATAATATTCATTGTGAAGTGTCATGTATACCTCGTATTTCTTTCATTAGAATGTAAATCCGAAACTTCCTTGCTAGGAACTAGCGTTTGCAGATGTCTACGTATCGAACCAATTGATTTCTAATGCTTCTTAAATCGCCATATCGCATTTCATTTCTATGTTTCATGATAAGATATAATATTCGTTGCGAAGAGTCATGTGTACCTCGTATGCGTTTCAAAAGAATGTAAATGCGACACTTCCCTGCTAGGAAGTAGCGTTTGCAGATGTCTACGTATCGAACCAATAGATTTCTAATGCTTCTTAAATCGCCATATCGCATCTCATTTATATGTTTCATGATAAGATATAATATTCATTGTGCAGTGTTATGTATATCTCGTCTATAATTCAAATAAATGTAAATGCGACACTTCCTTGCTAGGTAATAGCGTTTGCAGATGTCTACGTATCGTGGCATTAGAGGTCTAATGCTTCTCAAAACGCGATATCGCTTCGTATTTCTATGTTTCATGATAATATATAACATTCATAGCGAAGTGTCATGTATACAACGCATACACTTCAAATGAATGTAAATACGACACTTCCTTGCTAGGAAATAGCGATTGCAGATGTCCACGTATAGAAGCAATATATTTCTAATGCTTCTTAAGACGAGAAATCGCATCTCAGTTCTATGTTTCATTATAAGATATAATATTCATTGCGAAGTGTCATGTAAAGCTCGCATAAACTTCAAATGAATGTAAAAGTGTCACTTCCTTGCTAGGAAATAGCGTTTGCAGATGTCTATGTATCGTAGGGATAGAATTTTGAATGCTTCCTAAAACGCGATATTGCATCTCATTTCTATGTATCATGACAAGGTATAATATTCATTGCGAAGTGTTTTGTATACCTCGTATTCACTTCAAAAGAATGTAAATGCGACGCTTCCTTGCAAGGAAATAGCGTTTGCAGTTGTCTACCTATCGTAGCAATAGAATTCTAATGCTCCTTAAAACGCGATATCGCATCTCATTTCTATGTTTCATGGTAAGATATAATATGATTTGCGAAGTGTTATGTATTCCTCGTCTACACTTCAAATGAATGTAAAGGCGACACTTCCTTGCAAGGAAATAGCGTTTGCAAATGTCTACGTATCGAAGCAATAGAGTTCAAATGCTTCTTAAAACGCGATATCGCATCTCATTTCTATGTTTCATGGTAAGATACAATATTATTTGCGAAGTGTAACGTATTCCTCGTCTACACTTCAAATGAATGTAAATGCGACACTTCCTTGCTAGGAAATAGCGTCTGCAGATGTCTAGGTATCGTAGCAATAGAGTTCTAATGCTTCTTAAAACGCGATATCGCATCTCATTTCTATGTTTCATGGTAAGATATAATATGATTTGCGAAGTGTTATGTATTCCTCGTCTACACTTCAAATGAATGTAAATGCGACACTTCCTTGCTAGGAAATAGCGTCTGCAGATGTCTAGGTATCGTAGCAATAGAGTTCTAATGCTTCTTAAAACGTGATATCGTATCTCATTTCTATGTTTCATGATAAGGTATAATATTCATTGCGAAGTGTTATGTAAACCTCGCATTCACTTCAAAAGTATGTAAATGCTACACTTCCTTGCTAGGAAATAGCATTTGCAGATGTCTACGTATCGTAGCAATAGAGTTCCAATGCTTCTTAAGACACGATATCGCATCTCATTACTATGCTTCATGGTAAGATATAATATGATTGGCGAAGTTTTATGTATTCCTCGTCTACACTTCAAATGAATGTAAATGCGACACTTCCTTGCTAGTAAATAGCGTCTGCAGATGTCTAGGTATCGTAGCAATAGAGTTCTAATGCTTCTTAAAACGAGATATTGTATCTCATATCTATGTTTCATGATAAGATATAATATTCATTGCGAAGTGTTATGCATTCCTCGTCTACGATTGAAATGGACGTAAATGCGACACTTCTTTGCAAGGAAATAGCGTTTGCAGATGTCTACCTATCGTAGCAATAGAATTCTAATGCTCCTTAGAACTCGATATCGCATCTCATTTCTATGTTTCATGGTAAGATATAATATGATTTGCGAAGTCTTATGTATTCCTCGTCTACACATCAAATGAATGTAAACGCGACACTTCCTTGCAAGGAAATAGCGTTTGCAAATGTCTACGTATCGAAGCAATAGAGTTCAAATGCTTCTTAAAACGCGATATCGCATCTCATTTCTATGTTTCATGGTAAGATATAATATGATTTGCGAAGTGTAACGTATTCTTCGTCTACACTTCAAATGAATGTAAATGCGACACTTCCTTGCTAGTAAATAGCGACTGCAGATGTCTAGGTATCGCAGCAATAGAGTTCTAATGCTTCTTAAAACGCGGTATCGCATCTCATTTCTATGTTTCATGGAAAGATATAATATGATTTGCGAAGTGTTATGTATTCCTCGTCAACACTTCAAATGAATGTAAATGCGACACTTCCTTGCAAGGAAATAGTGTTAGCAAATGTCTACGTATCGAAGCAATAGAGTTCTAATGCTTCTTAAAACGCGATATCGCATCTCATTTCTATGCTTCATGGTAAGATATAATATGATTGGCGAAGTGTTATCTACTCCTCGTCTACACTTCAAATGAATGAAATTGCGACACTTCCTTGCAAGGAAATAGCGTTTGCAGATGTCTACGTATCGTAGGGATAGAGTTCTAATGCTTCTTAAAACGTGATATCGCATCTCATTTCTATGTTTCATGGTAAGATATAATATTCATTGCGAAGTGTTATGCATTCCTCGTCTACGATTCAAATGAATGTAAATGCGACACTTCCTTGCTAGGAAATAGCGTTTGCAGATGTCTACGTATCAAGGCAATAGAGTTCTTATGCTTCTTAAAACGCGATATCGCATCTCATTTCTATGTTTCATGGTAAGATATAATACGATTTGCGAAGTGTCATGTATTCCTCGTCTACACATCAAATGAGTGTAAACGCGACACTTCCTTGCTAGGAAATAGCATTTGCAGATGTCTACGTATCGTTGCAATAGAGTTCTAATGCTTCTTAAAACGCGATATCTCATCTCGAAACTTTGTTGCATGATAAGATATAATATTCATTGTAAAGTGTTATGTATACCTCGTATTCACTTCAGAGGAATGTAAATGCGACACTTCCTTGCTAGGAAATAGCATTTGCAGATGCCTACGTATCGTAGCAATAGAGTTCCAATGCTTCTTAAGACACGATATCGCATCTCATTACTATGCTTCATGGTAAGATATAATATGATTGGCGAAGTTTTATGTATTCCTCGTCTACACTTCAAATGAATGTAAATGCGACACTTCCTTGCTAGTAAATAGCGTCTGCAGATGTCTAGGTATCGTAGCAATAGGGTTCTAATGCTTCTTAAAACGAGATAATGTATCTCATATCTATGTTTCATGATAAGATATAATATTCATTGCGAAGTGTTATGCATTCCTCGTCTAGGATTGAAATGAACGTAAATGCGACACTTCCTTGCAAGGAAATAGCGTTTGCAGATGTCTGCCTATCGTAGCAATAAAATTCTAATGCTCCTTAAAACGCGATATCGCATCTCATTTCTATGTTTCATGGTAAGATATAATATGATTTGCGAAGTGTTATGTATTCCTCGTCTACACTTCAAATGAATGTAAACGCGACACTTCCTTGCAAGGAAATAGCGTTTGCAAATGTCTACGTATCGAAGCAATAGAGTTCAAATGCTTCTTAAAACGCGATATCGCATCTCATTTCTATGTTTCATGGAAAGATATAATATGATTTGCGAAGTGTTATGTATTCCTCGTCAACACTTCAAATGAATGTAAATGCGACACTTCCTTGCAAGGAAATAGTGTTTGCAAATGTCTACGTATCGAAGCAATAGAGTTCTAATGCTTCTTAAAACGCGATATCGCATCTCATTTCTATATTTCATGGTAAGATATAATATGATTTGCGAAGTGTTATGTATTCCTCGTCTACACTTCAAATGAATGTAAATGAGACACTTCCTTGCAAGGAAATAGCGTTTGCAGATGTCTACGTATCGTAGCAATAGAGTTCTTATGATTCTTGAAAGGCGATATCGCATCTCTTTTCTATGTTTCATGGTAAGATATAATATGATTTGCGAAGTGTTATGTATTCATCGTGTACACTTCAAATGAATGTAAATGCGACACTTCCTTGTAAGGAGATAGCGTTTGCAGATATCTACCTATCGTAGCAATAGTGTTCTAATGCTTCTTAAAACGCGATATCGCATCTCATTACTATGTTTCATGGTAAGATATAATATAATTTGCGAAGTGTTATGTATTCCTCGTCTACACTTCAAATGAATGTAAATGCGACACTTCCTTGCAAGGAAATAGCAATTGCAGATGTCTACGTATCGTAGCAATAGAGTTCTTATGATTCTTAAAACGCGATATCGCATTTCATTTCTATGTTTCATGGTAAGATATAATATGATTTGCGAAGTGTCATGTATTCCTCGTCTACACTTCAAATAAATGTAAATGCGACACTTCCTTGCAAGGAAATAGCGTTTGCAGATGTCTACGTATCGTAGCAATAGAGTTCTAATGCTTCTTAAAACGCGATATCGCATCTCATTACTATGTTGCATGATAAGATATAATATTCACTGTAAAGTGTTATGTATACCTCATATTCACTCCAGAAGAATGTAAATGCGACACTTCCTTGCAAGGAAATAGTGATTGCAAATGTCTACGTATCGAAGCAATAGAGTTCTAATGCTTCTTAAAACGCGATATCGCATCTCATTATTATGTTGCATGATAAGATATAATATTCATTGCGAAGTGTTACGCATTCCTCGTCTACGATTCAAATGAATGTAAATGCGACACTTCCTTGCAAGCAAATAGCGTTTGCAGATGTCTACGTATCGTAGGGATAGAGTTCTAATGCTTCTTAAAACGTGATATCGCATCTCATTTCTATGTTTCATGGTAAGATATAATATTCATTGCGAAGTGTTATGCATTCCTCGTCTACGATTCAAATGAATGTAAATGCGACACTTCCTTGCTAGGAAATAGCGTTTGCAGATGTCTACGTATCAAAGCAATAGAGTTCTTATGCTTCTTAAAACGCGATATCGCATCTCATTTCTATGTTTCATGGTAAGATATAATATGCTTTGCGAAGTGTCATGTATTCCTCGTCTACACTTCAAATGAGTGTAAACGCGACACTTCCTTGCTAGGAAATAACATTTGCAGATGTCTACGTATCGTTGCAATAGAGTTCTAATGCTTCTTAAAACGCGATATCTCATCTCGTTACTATGTTGCATGATAAGATATAATATTCATTGTAAAGTGTTATGTATACCTCGTATTCACTTCAGAGGAATGTAAATGCGACACTTCCTTGCTAGGAAATAGCATTTGCAGATGTCTACGTATCGTAGCAATAGAGTTCAAATGCTTCTTAAAACGCGATATCGCATCTCATTTCCATGTTTCATGGTAAGGTACAATATTATTTGCGAAGTGTAACGTATTCCTCGTCTACACTTCAAATGAATGTAAATGCGACACTTCCTTGCTAGGAAATAGCGTCTGCAGATGTCTAGGTATCGTAGCAATAGAGTTCTCATGCTTCATAAAACGCGATATCGCATCTCATTTCTATGTTTCATGGTAAGATATAATATGATTTGCGAAGTGTTATGTATTCCTCGTCTACACTTCAAATGAATGTAAATGCGACACTTCCCTGCTAGGAAATAGCGTATGCAGATGTCTAGGTATCGTAGCAATAGAGTTCTAATGCTTTTTAAAATGCGATATCGTATCTCATTTCTATGTTTCATGATAAGGTATAATATTCATTGCGAAGTGTTATGTAAACCTCGCATTCACTTCAAAAGTATGTAAATGCTACACTTTCTTGCTAGGAAATAGCATTTGCAGATGTCTACGTATCGTAGCAATAGAGTTCCAATGCTTCTTAAGACACGATATCGCATCTCATTACTATGCTTCATGGCAAGATATAATATGATTGGCGAAGTTTTATGTATTCCTCGTCTACACTTCAAATGAATGTAAATGCGACTCTTCCTTGCTAGTAAATAGCGTCTGCAGATGTCTAGGTATCTTAGCAATAGAGTTCTAATGCTTCTTAAAACGAGATATTGTATCTCATATCTATGTTTCATGATAAGATATAATATTCATTGCGAAGTGTTATGCATTCCTCGTCTACGATTGAAATGGACGTAAATGCGACACTTCCTTGCAAGGAAATAGCGTTTGCAGATGTTTACCTATCGTAGCAATAGAGTTCTAATGCTTCTTAAAACGCGATATCGCATCTCATTTCTATGTTTCATGGAAAGATATAATATGATTTGCGAAGTGTTATGTATTCCTCGTCAACACTTCAAATGAATGTAAATGCGACACTTCCTTGCAAGGAAATAGTGTTTGCAAATGTCTACGTATCGAAGCAATAGAGTTAAAATGCTTCTTAAAACGCGATTTCGCATCTCATTTCTATGTTTCATGGTAAGATATAATATGATTTGCGAAGTGTCATGTATTCCTCGTCCACACTTCAAATGAATGTAAATGCGACACTTCCTTGCAAGGAGATAGCGTTTGCAGATATCTACCTATCGTAGCAATAGTGTTCTAATGCTTCTTAAAACGCGATATCGCATCTCTTTTCTATGTTTCATGGTACGATATAATATGATTTGCGAAGTGTTATGTATTCCTCGTCTACACTTCAAATGAATGTAAATGCGACACTTCCTTGCAAGGACATAGCGTTTGCAGATGTCTACGTATCGAAGCAATAGAGTTCAAGTGCTTCTTAAAACGAGATATCGCATCTAATTTCCATGTTTCATGATAAGATGTAATATTCATTGCGAAGTGTTATGTATTCCTCGTCTACACTTCAAATGAATGAAAATGCGACACTTCCTTGCAAGGAAATAGCGTTTGCAGATGTCTACGTATCATAGCAATAGAGTTCTTATGATTCTTAAAAGGCGATATCGCATTTCATTTCTATGTTTCATGGTAAGATATAATATGATTTGCGAAGTGTCATGTATTCCTCGTCTACACTTCAAATAAATGTAAATGCGACACTTCCTTGCAAGGAAATATCGTTTGCAGATGTCTACGTATCGTAGCAATAGAGTTCTAATGCTTCTTAAAACGCGATATCGCATCTCATTACTATGTTGCATGATAAGATATAATATTCACTGTAAAGTGTTATGTATACCTCATATTCACTCCAGAAGAATGTAAATGCGACACTTCCTTGCAAGGAAATAGTGATTGCAAATGTCTACGTATCGAAGCAATAGAGTTCTAATGCTTCTTAAAACGCGATATCGCATCTCATTATTATGTTGCTTGATAAGATATAATATTCATTGCGAAGTGTTACGCATTCCTCGTCTACGATTCAAATGAATGTAAATGCGACACTTCCTTGCAAGCAAATAGCGTTTGCAGATGTCTACGTATCGTAGGGATAGAGTTCTAATGCTTCTTAAAACGTGATATCGCATCTCATTTCTATGTTTCATGGTAAGATATAATATTCATTGCGAAGTGTTATGCATTCCTCGTCTACGATTCAAATGAATGTAAATGCGACACTTCCTTGCTAGGAAATAGCGTTTGCAGATGTCTACGTATCAAAGCAATAGAGTTCTTATGCTTCTTAAAACGCGATATCGCATCTCATTTCTATGTTTCATGGTAAGATATAATATGCTTTGCGAAGTGTCATGTATTCCTCGTCTACACTTCAAATGAGTGTAAACGCGACACTTCCTTGCTAGGAAATAACATTTGCAGATGTCTACGTATCGTTGCAATAGAGTTCTAATGCTTCTTAAAACGCGATATCTCATCTCGTTACTATGTTGCATGATAAGATATAATATTCATTGTAAAGTGTTATGTATACCTCGTATTCACTTCAGAGGAATGTAAATGCGACACTTCCTTGCTAGGAAATAGCATTTGCAGATGTCTACGTATCGTAGCAATAGAGTTCCAATGCTTCTTAAGACACGATATCGCATCTCATTACTATGCTTCATGGTAAGATATAATATGATTTGCGAAGTGTCATGTATTCCTCGTCTACACTTCAAATGAATGTAAATGCGACACTTCCTTGCAAGGAAATAGCGATTGCAGATGTCTACGTATCGTAGCAATAGAGTTCTTATGATTCTTAAAAGGCGATATCGCATCTCTTTTCTATGTTTCATGGTAAGATATAATATGATTTGCGAAGTGTTATGTATTCCTCGTCTACACTTCAAATGAATGTAAATGCGACACTTCCTTGCAAGGAGATAGCGTTTGCAGATATCTACCTATCGTAGCAATAGTGTTCTAATGCTTCTTAAAACGCGATATCGCATCTCATTACTATGTAGTAGGAATACATAACACTTCGCAATGAATATTACATCTTATCATGAAACATGGAAATGAGATGCGATATCTCGTTTTAAGAAGCACTTGAACTCTATTGCTTCGATACGTAGACATCTGCAAACGCTATGTCCTAGCAAGGAAGTGTCGCATTTACATCCATTAGAATCGTAGACGAGGAATGCATAACACTTCGCAATGAATATTATATCTTATCTTGAAACATCTCATTTCTATGTTTCATGGTAAGATATAATATTCATTGCGAAGTGTTATGTATTCCTCGTCTACACTTCAAATGAATGTGAATGCGACACTTCCTCGCTAGGAAATGGCGTTTGCAGATATCTACGTATCGTAGCAATAGATTTCTAATGCTTCTTAAAATGCGATATCGCATCTCATTTCTGTGTTTCATGGTAAGATATAATATAATTTGCGAAGTGTCATGTATTCCTCGTCTACACTTCAAATGAATGTAAATGCGACACTTCCTTGCAAGGAGATAGCGTTTGCAGATATCTACCTATCGTAGCAATAGTGTTCTAATGCTTCTTAAAACGCGATATCGCATCTCTTTTCTATGTTTCATGGTAAGATATAATATGATTTGCGAAGTGTTATGTATTCCTCGTCTACACTTCAAATGAATGTAAATGCGACACTTCCTTGCAAGGACATAGCGTTTGCAGATGTCTACGTATCGAAGCAATAGAGTTCAAGTGCTTCTTAAAACGAGATATCGCATCTAATTTCCATGTTTCATGATAAGATGTAATATTCATTGCGAAGTGTTATGTATTCCTCGTCTACACTTCAAATGAATGAAAATGCGACACTTCCTTGCAAGGAAATAGCGTTTGCAGATGTCTACGTATCGTAGCAATAGAGTTCTTATGATTCTTAAAAGGCGATATCGCATCTCTTTTCTATGTTTCATGGTAAGATATAATATGATTTGCGAAGTGTTATGTATTCCTCGTCTACACTTCAAATGAATGTAAATGCGACACTTCCTTGCAAGGACATAGCGTTTGCAGATATCTACCTATCGTAGCAATAGTGTTCTAATGCTTCTTAAAACGCGATATCGCATCTCATTACTATGTTTCATGGTAAGATATAATATAATTTGCGAAGTGTTATGTATTCCTCGTCTACACTTCAAATGAATGTAAATGCGACACTTCCTTGCAAGGAAATAGCGATTGCAGATGTCTACGTATCGTAGCAATAGAGTTCTTATGATTCTTAAAAGGCGATATCGCATCCCTTTTCTATGTTTCATGGTAAGATATAATATGATTTGCGAAGTGTTATGTATTCCTCGTCTACACTTCAAATGAATGTAAATGCGACACTTCCTTGCAAGGAGATAGCGTTTGCAGATATCTACCTATCGTAGCAATAGTGTTCTAATGCTTCTTAAAACGCGATATCGCATCTCTTTTCTATGTTTCATGGTAAGATATAATATGATTTGCGAAGTGTTATGTATTCCTCGTCTACACTTCAAATGAATGTAAATGCGACACTTCCTTGCAAGGACATAGCGTTTGCAGATGTCTACGTATCGAAGCAATAGAGTTCAAGTGCTTCTTAAAACGAGATATCGCATCTAATTTCCATGTTTCATGATAAGATGTAATATTCATTGCGAAGTGTTATGTATTCCTCGTCTACACTTCAAATGAATGAAAATGCGACACTTCCTTGCAAGGAAATAGCGTTTGCAGATGTCTACGTATCGTAGCAATAGAGTTCTTATGATTCTTAAAAGGCGATATCGCATCTCTTTTCTATGTTTCATGGTAAGATATAATATGATTTGCGAAGTGTTATGTATTCCTCGTCTACACTTCAAATGAATGTAAATGCGACACTTCCTTGCAAGGACATAGCGTTTGCAGATATCTACCTATCGTAGCAATAGTGTTCTAATGCTTCTTAAAACGCGATATCGCATCTCATTACTATGTTTCATGGTAAGATATAATATAATTTGCGAAGTGTTATGTATTCCTCGTCTACACTTCAAATGAATGTAAATGCGACACTTCCTTGCAAGGAAATAGCGATTGCAGATGTCTACGTATCGTAGCAATAGAGTTCTTATGATTCTTAAAAGGCGATATCGCATCCCTTTTCTATGTTTCATGGTAAGATATAATATGATTTGCGAAGTGTTATGTATTCCTCGTCTACACTTCAAATGAATGTAAATGCGACACTTCCTTGCAAGGAAATAGCGTTTGCAGATGTCTACGTATCGTAGCAATGGAGTTCTTATGATTCTTAAAACGCGAAATCGCATATCATTTCTATGTTTCATGGTAAGATATAATATGACTTGCGAAGTGTCATGTATTCCTCGTCTACACTTCAAATGAATGAAAATGCGACACTTCCTTGCAAGGAAATAGCGTCTGCAGATGTCTACGTATCGTAGCAATAGAGTTCTTATGATTCATAAAACGAGATATCGCATCTCATTTCCATGTTTCATGGTAAGATATAATATTCATTGCGAAGTGTTATGTATTCCTCGTCTACACTTCAAATGAATGTGAATGCGACACTTCCTCGCTAGGAAATGGCGTTTGCAGATGTCTACGTATCGTAGCAATAGAGTTCTTGTGATTCTTAAAAGGCGATATCGCATCCCTTTTCTATGTTTCATGGTAAGATATAATATGATTTGCGAAGTGTTATGTATTCCTCGTCTACACTTCAAATGAATGTAAATGCGACACTTCCTTGCAAGGAGATAGCGTTTGCAGATATCTACCTATCGTAGCAATAGTGTTCTAATTCTTCTTAAAACGCGATATCGCATCTCATTACTATGTTTCATGGTAAGATATAATATAATTTGCGAAGTGCTATGTATTCCTCGTCTACACTTCAAATGAATGTAAATGCGACACTTCCTTGCAAGGAAATAGCGTCTGCAGATGTCTACGTATCGTAGCAATAGAGTTCTTATGATTCATAAAACGCGATATCGCATCTCATTTCCATGTTTCATGGTAAGATATAATATTCATTGCGAAGTGTTATGTATTCCTCGTCTACACTTCAAATGAATGTGAATGCGACACTTCCTCGCTAGGAAATGGCGTTTGCAGATATCTACCTATCGTAGCAATAGTGTTCTAATGCTTCTTAAAACGCGATATCGCATCTCTTTTCTATGTTTCATGGTAAGATATAATATAATTTGCGAAGTGCTATGTATTCCTCGTCTACACTTCAAATGAATGTAAATGCGACACTTCCTTGCAAGGAAATAGCGTCTGCAGATGTCTACGTATCGTAGCAATAGAGTTCTTATGATTCATAAAACGCGATATCGCATCTCATTTCCATGTTTCATGGTAAGATATAATATTCATTGCGAAGTGTTATGTATTCCTCGTCTACACTTCAAATCAATGTGAATGCGACACTTCCTCGCTAGGAAATGGCGTTTGCAGATATCTACCTATCGTAGCAATAGTGTTCTAATGCTTCTTAAAACGCGATATCGCATCTCTTTTCTATGTTTCATGGTAAGATATAATATGATTTGCGAAGTGTTATGTATTCCTCGTCTACACTTCAAATGAATGTAAATGCGACACTTCCTTGCAAGGACATAGCGTTTGCAGATGTCTACGTATCGAAGCAATAGAGTTCAAGTGCTTCTTAAAACGAGACATCGCATCTAATTTCCATGTTTCATGATAAGATGTAATATTCATTGCGAAGTGTTATGTATTCCTCGTCTACACTTCAAATGAATGAAAATGCGACACTTCCTTGCAAGGAAATAGCGTTTGCAGATGTCTACGTATCGTAGCAATAGAGTTCTTATGATTCTTAAAAGGCGATATCGCATCTCTTTTCTATGTTTCATGGTAAGATATAATATGATTTGCGAAGTGTTATGTATTCCTCGTCTACACTTCAAATGAATGTAAATGCGACACTTCCTTGCAAGGACATAGCGTTTGCAGATATCTACCTATCGTAGCAATAGTGTTCTAATGCTTCTTAAAACGCGATATCGCATCTCATTACTATGTTTCATGGTAAGATATAATATAATTTGCGAAGTGTTATGTATTCCTCGTCTACACTTCAAATGAATGTAAATGCGACACTTCCTTGCAAGGAAATAGCGATTGCAGATGTCTACGTATCGTAGCAATAGAGTTCTTATGATTCTTAAAAGGCGATATCGCATCCCTTTTCTATGTTTCATGGTAAGATATAATATGATTTGCGAAGTGTTATGTATTCCTCGTCTACACTTCAAATGAATGTAAATGCGACACTTCCTTGCAAGGAGAAAGCGTTTGTAGATATCTACCTATCGTAGCAATAGTGTTCTAATGCTTCTTAAAACGCGATATCGCATCTCATTACTATGTTTCATGGTAAGATATAATATAATTTGCGAAGTGTTATGTATTCCTCGTCTACACTTCAAACGAATGTAAATGCGTCACTTCCTTGCAAGGAAATAGCGTTTGCAGATGTCTAGGTATCGTAGCAATAGAGTTCTAATGCTTCTTAAAACGCGATATCGCATCTCATTTCTATGTTTCATGGTAAGATATAATATGATTTGCTAAGTGTTATGTAGTCCTCGTCTACACTTCAAATATGTAAATGCGACACTTCCTTGCTAGGAAATAGCGTCTGTAGGTGTCTAGGTATCGTAGCAATAGATTTCTAATGCTTCTTAAAACGCGATATCGCATCTCATTACTATGTTTCATGGTAAGATATAATATAATTTGCGAAGTGTTATGTATTCCTCGTCTACACTTCAAATGAATGTAAATGCGACACTTCCTTGCAAGGAAATAGCGATTGCAGATGTCTACGTATCGTAGCAATAGAGTTCTTATGATTCTTAAAAGGCGATATCGCATCTCTTTTCTATGTTTCATGGTAAGATATAATATGATTTGCGAAGTGTTATGTATTCCTCGTCTACACTTCAAATGAATGTAAATGCGACACTTCCTTGCAAGGAGATAGCGTTTGCAGATATCTACCTATCGTAGCAATAGTGTTCTAATGCTTCTTAAAACGCGATATCGCATCTCATTACTATGTAGTAGGAATACATAACACTTCGCAATGAATATTACATCTTATCATGAAACATGGAAATGAGATGCGATATCTCGTTTTAAGAAGCACTTGAACTCTATTGCTTCGATACGTAGTCATCTGCAAACGCTATGTCCTAGCAAGGAAGTGTCGCATTTACATCCATTAGAATCGTAGACGAGGAATGCATAACACTTCGCAATGAATATTATATCTTATCTTGAAACATCTCATTTCTATGTTTCATGGTAAGATATAATATTCATTGCGAAGTGTTATGTATTCCTCGTCTACACTTCAAATGAATGTGAATGCGACACTTCCTCGCTAGGAAATGGCGTTTGCAGATATCTACGTATCGTAGCAATAGATTTCTAATGCTTCTTAAAATGCGATATCGCATCTCATTTCTGTGTTTCATGGTAAGATATAATATAATTTGCGAAGTGTCATGTATTCCTCGTCTACACTTCAAATGAATGTAAATGCGACACTTCCTTGCAAGGAGATAGCGTTTGCAGATATCTACCTATCGTAGCAATAGTGTTCTAATGCTTCTTAAAACGCGATATCGCATCTCTTTTCTATGTTTCATGGTAAGATATAATATGATTTGCGAAGTGTTATGTATTCCTCGTCTACACTTCAAATGAATGTAAATGCGACACTTCCTTGCAAGGACATAGCGTTTGCAGATGTCTACGTATCGAAGCAATAGAGTTCAAGTGCTTCTTAAAACGAGATATCGCATCTAATTTCCATGTTTCATGATAAGATGTAATATTCATTGCGAAGTGTTATGTATTCCTCGTCTACACTTCAAATGAATGAAAATGCGACACTTCCTTGCAAGGAAATAGCGTTTGCAGATGTCTACGTATCGTAGCAATAGAGTTCTTATGATTCTTAAAAGGCGATATCGCATCTCTTTTCTATGTTTCATGGTAAGATATAATATGATTTGCGAAGTGTTATGTATTCCTCGTCTACACTTCAAATGAATGTAAATGCGACACTTCCTTGCAAGGACATAGCGTTTGCAGATATCTACCTATCGTAGCAATAGTGTTCTAATGCTTCTTAAAACGCGATATCGCATCTCATTACTATGTTTCATGGTAAGATATAATATAATTTGCGAAGTGTTATGTATTCCTCGTCTACACTTCAAATGAATGTAAATGCGACACTTCCTTGCAAGGAAATAGCGATTGCAGATGTCTACGTATCGTAGCAATAGAGTTCTTATGATTCTTAAAAGGCGATATCGCATCCCTTTTCTATGTTTCATGGTAAGATATAATATGATTTGCGAAGTGTTATGTATTCCTCGTCTACACTTCAAATGAATGTAAATGCGACACTTCCTTGCAAGGAGATAGCGTTTGCAGATATCTACCTATCGTAGCAATAGTGTTCTAATGCTTCTTAAAACGCGATATCGCATCTCTTTTCTATGTTTCATGGTAAGATATAATATGATTTGCGAAGTGTTATGTATTCCTCGTCTACACTTCAAATGAATGTAAATGCGACACTTCCTTGCAAGGACATAGCGTTTGCAGATGTCTACGTATCGAAGCAATAGAGTTCAAGTGCTTCTTAAAACGAGATATCGCATCTAATTTCCATGTTTCATGATAAGATGTAATATTCATTGCGAAGTGTTATGTATTCCTCGTCTACACTTCAAATGAATGAAAATGCGACACTTCCTTGCAAGGAAATAGCGTTTGCAGATGTCTACGTATCGTAGCAATAGAGTTCTTATGATTCTTAAAAGGCGATATCGCATCTCTTTTCTATGTTTCATGGTAAGATATAATATGATTTGCGAAGTGTTATGTATTCCTCGTCTACACTTCAAATGAATCTGAATGCGACACTTCCTCGCTAGGAAATGGCGTTTGCAGATGTCTACGTATCGTAGCAATAGATTTCTAATGGTTCTTAAAACGCGATATCGCATCTCATTTCTATGTTTCATGGTAAGATATAATATGATTTGCTAACTGTTATGTAGTCCTCGTCTACACTTCAAATGAATGTAAATGCGACACTTCCTTGCAAGGAAATAGCGATTGCAGATGTCTACGTATCGTAGCAATAGAGTTCTTATGATTCTTAAAAGGCGATATCGCATGTCTTTTCTATGTTTCATGGTAAGATATAATATGATTTGCGAAGTGTTATGTATTCCTCGTCTACACTTCAAATGAATGTAAATGCGACACTTCCTTGCAAGGAGATAGCGTTTGCAGATATCTACCTATCGTAGCAATAGTGTTCTAATGCTTCTTAAAACGCGATATCGCATCTCATTACTATGTTTCATGGTAAGATATAATATGATTTGCGAAGTGTTATGTATTCCTCGTCTACACTTCAAATGAATGTAAATGCGTCACTTCCTTGCAAGGAAATAGCGTTTGCAGATGTCTAGGTATCGTAGCAATAGAGTTCTAATGCTTCTTAAAACGCGATATCGCATCTCATTTCTATGTTTCATGGTAAGATATAATATGATTTGCTAAGTGTTATGTAGTTCTCGTCTACACTTCAAATATGTGAATGCGACACTTCCTTGCTAGGAAATAGCGTCTGTAGGTGTCTAGGTATCGTAGCAATAGATTTCTAATGCTTCTTAAAACGCGATATCGCAACTAATTTCTATGTATCATGGTAAGATATAATGTGATTGGCGAAGTTTTAAGTATTCCTCGTCTACACTTCAAATGAGTGTAAATGCGACACTTCCTTGCATGGAAATAGCGTTTGCAGATGTCGACTTATCGTAGGGATGGAGTTCTAATGCTTCTTGAAACGTGATATCGCATCTCATATCTATGTTTCAAGATAAGATATAATATTCATTGCGAAGTGTTATGCATTCCTCGTCTGCGATTCTAATGGATGTAAATGCGACACTTCCTTGCTAGGACATAGCGTTTGCAGATGTCTACGTATCGTAGCAATAGAGTTCTTATGATTCCTATAACGCGATATCGAATCTCATTTCTATGTTTCATGGTAAAATATAATATTCATTGCGAAGTGTTATGTATTCCTCGTCTACACTTCAAATGAATGTAAATGGGACACTTCCTTGCTAGGAAATAGCGTATGCAGATGTCTAGGTATCGTAGCAATAGAGTTCTAATGCTTCTTAAAACGCGATATCGCATCTCATTTCTATGTTTCATGGTAAGATATAATATGATTTGCGAAGTGTTATGTATTCCTCGTCTACACTTCAAATGAATGTAAATGCGACACTTCCTTGCAAGGAAATAGCGTTTGCAGATGTCTACGTATCGTAGCAATAATGTCCTTATGATACTTAAAACGCGATATCGCATCTCATTTCTATGTTTCATGGTAAGATATAATATGATTTGCGAAGTGTTATGTATTCCTCGTCTACACTTCAAATGAATGTAAATGCGACACTTCCTTGCAAGGAAGTAGCGGTTGCAGATGTCTACGTATCGTAGCAATAGTGTTCTAATCCTTCTTAAAACGCGATATCGCATCTCATTTCTATGTTTCATGGTAAGATATAATATGATTTGCGAAGTGTTATGTATTCCTCGTCTACACTTCAAATGAATCTGAATGCGACACTTCCTCGCTAGGAAATGGCGTTTGCAGATGTCTACGTATCGTAGCAATAGATTTCTAATGGTTCTTAAAACGCGATATCGCATCTCATTTCTATGTTTCATGGTAAGATATAATATGATTTGCTAACTGTTATGTAGACCTCGTCTACGCTTCAAATGAATGTAAATGCGACACTTTCTTGCAAGGAAAAAGCGTTTGCAGATGTCTACTTTTCGTAGCAATAGAGTTCTAATTCTTCTTAAAACGTGATATCGTATCTCATTTCTATGTTTCATGGTAAGATATAATATGATTGGCGAAGTGTTATGTATTCCTCGCCTACACTTCAAATGATTGTAAATGCGACACTTCCTTGCTAGGAAATAGCGTCGGCAGATGTCTAGGTATCGTAGCAATAGAGTTCTTATGATTCTTAAAACGCGATATCGCATCTCATTTCTGTGTTTCATGGTAAGATATAATATGATTTGCGAAGTGTTATATATTCCTCGTCTACACTTCAAATGAATGTAAATGCGACACTTCCTTGCAAGGAAATAACGTTTGCAGATGTCTACGTATCGTAGCAATAGATTTCTAATGCTTCTTAAAACGCGATATCGCATCCCGTTACTATGTTGCCTGATAAGATATAATATTCATTGTAAAGTGTTATGTATACCTCGTATTCACTTCAGAAGAATGTAAATGCGCACTTCCTTGCAAGGAAATAGCGTTTGCAGATGTCTACGTATCCTAGCAATAGAGTTCTTATGCTTCTTAAAACGCGATATCGCATCTCATTTCTATGTTTCATGGTAAGATATAATATGATTTGCGAAGTGTCATGTATTCCTCGTCTACACTTCAAATGAATGTAAATGCGACACTTCCTTGCAAGGAAATAGCGTTTGCAGATGTCTACGTATCGTAGCAATATATGTCTAATGCTTCTTAAAACGCGATATCGCATCTCATTTCTATGTTTCATGGTAAGATATAATATGATTTGCGAAGTGTCATGTATACCTCGTCTTCACTTCAAATGAATGTAAATGCGACACTTCCTTGTTAGGAAATAGCGTCTGCAGATGTCTAGGTATCGTGGCAATAGTGCTCTAATGCTTCTTAAAACGCGATATCGCATCGCATTTCTATGTTTCATGGTAAGATATAATATGATTTGCGAAGTGTTATGCATTCCTCGTCTACGATTCAAATGAATGTAAATGCGACACTTCCTTGCAAGGAAATAGCGTTTGCAGATGTTTACGTACCGTAGAGATAAAGTTCTAATTCTTCTTAAAACGCGATAGCGCATCTCATTTCTATGTTGCATGGTAGGATATAATATTCATTGTAAAGTGTTATGTATACCTCGTATTCTCTTCAGAAGAATGTAAATGCGACACTTCGTTGCAAGGAAATAGCGTTTGCAGATGTCTACGTATCGTAGCAATAGAGTTCTTATGCTTCTTAAAACGCGATATCGCATCTCATTTCTATGTTTCATGGTAAGATATAATATGATTTGCGAAGTGTTATGTATACCTCGTCTACACTTCAAATGAATGTAAATGCGACACTTCCTTGCAAGGAAATAGCGTTTGCAGATGTCTACGTATCGTAGCAATAATGTCCTTATGATACTTAAAACGCGATATCGCATCTCATTTCTATGTTTCATGGTAAGATATAATATGATTTGCGAAGTGTTATGTATTCCTCGTCTACACTTCAAATGAATGTAAATGCGACACTTCCTTGCAAGGAAGTAGCGGTTGCAGATGTCTACGTATCGTAGCAATAGTGTTCTAATCCTTCTTAAAACGCGATATCGCATCTCATTTCTATGTTTCATGGTAAGATATAATATGATTTGCGAAGTGTTATGTATTCCTCGTCTACACTTCAAATTAATCTGAATGCGACACTTCCTCGCTAGGAAATGGCGTTTGCAGATGTCTACGTATCGTAGCAATAGATTTCTAATGGTTCTTAAAACGCGATATCGCATCTCATTTCTATGTTTCATGGTAAGATATAATATGATTTGCTAACTGTTATGTAGACCTCGTCTACGCTTCAAATGAATGTAAATGCGACACTTTCTTGCAAGGAAAAAGCGTTTGCAGATGTCTACTTTTCGTAGCAATAGAGTTCTAATTCTTCTTAAAACGTGATATCGTATCTCATTTCTATGTTTCATGGTAAGATATAATATGATTGGCGAAGTGTTATGTATTCCTCGCCTACACTTCAAATGATTGTAAATGCGACACTTCCTTGCTAGGAAATAGCGTCGGCAGATGTCTAGGTATCGTAGCAATAGAGTTCTTATGATTCTTAAAACGCGATATCGCATCTCATTTCTGTGTTTCATGGTAAGATATAATATGATTTGCGAAGTGTTATATATTCCTCGTCTACACTTCAAATGAATGTAAATGCGACACTTCCTTGCAAGGAAATAACGTTTGCAGATGTCTACGTATCGTAGCAATAGATTTCTAATGCTTCTTAAAACGCGATATCGCATCCCGTTACTATGTTGCCTGATAAGATATAATATTCATTGTAAAGTGTTATGTATACCTCGTATTCACTTCAGAAGAATGTAAATGCGCACTTCCTTGCAAGGAAATAGCGTTTGCAGATGTCTACGTATCGTAGCAATAGAGTTCTTATGCTTCTTAAAACGCGATATCGCATCTCATTTCTATGTTTCATGGTAAGATATAATATGATTTGCGAAGTGTCATGTATTCCTCGTCTACACTTCAAATGAATGAAAATGCGACACTTCCTTGCAAGGAAATAGCGTTTGCAGATGTCTACGTATCGTAGCAATAGAGTTCTTATGATTCTTAAAAGGCGATATCGCATCTCTTTTCTATGTTTCATGGTAAGATATAATATGATTTGCGAAGTGTTATGTATTCCTCGTCTACACTTCAAATGAATGTAAATGCGACACTTCCTTGCAAGGACATAGCGTTTGCAGATATCTACCTATCGTAGCAATAGTGTTCTAATGCTTCTTAAAACGCGATATCGCATCTCATTACTATGTTTCATGGTAAGATATAATATAATTTGCGAAGTGTTATGTATTCCTCGTCTACACTTCAAATGAATGTAAATGCGACACTTCCTTGCAAGGAAATAGCGATTGCAGATGTCTACGTATCGTAGCAATAGAGTTCTTATGATTCTTAAAAGGCGATATCGCATCCCTTTTCTATGTTGCATGGTAGGATATAATATTCATTGTAAAGTGTTATGTATACCTCGTATTCTCTTCAGAAGAATGTAAATGCGACACTTCGTTGCAAGGAAATAGCGTTTGCAGATGTCTACGTATCGTAGCAATAGAGTTCTTATGCTTCTTAAAACGCGATATCGCATCTCATTTCTATGTTTCATGGTAAGATATAATATGATTTGCGAAGTGTCATGTATTCCTCGTCTACACTTCAAATGAATGTAAATGCGACACTTCCTTGCAAGGAAATAGCGTTTGCAGATGTCTACGTATCGTAGCAATATATGTCTAATGCTTCTTAAAACGCGATATCGCATCTCATTTCTATGTTTCATGGTAAGATATAATATGATTTGCGAAGTGTCATGTATTCCTCGTCTTCACTTCAAATGAATGTAAATGCGACACTTCCTTGCTAGGAAATAGCGTTTGCAGATGTCTACGTATCGTAGCAATAGAGTTCTTATGATTCATAAAACGCGATATCGCATCTCATTTCCATGTTTCATGGTAAGATATAATATTCATTGCGAAGTGTTATGTATTCCTCGTCTACACTTCAAATGAATGTGAATGCGACACTTCCTCGCTAGGAAATGGCGTTTGCAGATGTCTACGTATCGTAGCAATAGAGTTCTTGTGATTCTTAAAAGGCGATATCGCATCTCTTTTCTATGTTTCATGGTAAGATATAATATGATTTGCGAAGTGTTATGTATTCCTCGTCTACACTTCAAATGAATGTAAATGCGACACTTCCTTGCAAGGAGATAGCGTTTGCAGATATCTACCTATCGTAGCAATAGTGTTCTAATGCTTCTTAAAACGCGATATCGCATCTCATTACTATGTAGTAGGAATACATAACACTTCGCAATGAATATTACATCTTATCATGAAACATGGAAATGAGATGCGATATCTCGTTTTAAGAAGCACTTGAACTCTATTGCTTCGATACGTAGACATCTGCAAACGCTATGTCCTAGCAAGGAAGTGTCGCATTTACATCCATTAGAATCGTAGACGAGGAATGCATAACACTTCGCAATGAATATTATATCTTATCTTGAAACATCTCATTTCTATGTTTCATGGTAAGATATAATATTCATTGCGAAGTGTTATGTATTCCTCGTCTACACTTCAAATGAATGTGAATGCGACACTTCCTCGCTAGGAAATGGCGTTTGCAGATATCTACGTATCGTAGCAATAGATTTCTAATGCTTCTTAAAATGCGATATCGCATCTCATTTCTGTGTTTCATGGTAAGATATAATATAATTTGCGAAGTGTCATGTATTCCTCGTCTACACTTCAAATGAATGTAAATGCGACACTTCCTTGCAAGGAGATAGCGTTTGCAGATATCTACCTATCGTAGCAATAGTGTTCTAATGCTTCTTAAAACGCGATATCGCATCTCTTTTCTATGTTTCATGGTAAGATATAATATGATTTGCGAAGTGTTATGTATTCCTCGTCTACACTCCAAATGAATGTAAATGCGACACTTCCTTGCAAGGACATAGCGTTTGCAGATGTCTACGTATCGAAGCAATAGAGTTCAAGTGCTTCTTAAAACGAGATATCGCATCTAATTTCCATGTTTCATGATAAGATGTAATATTCATTGCGAAGTGTTATGTATTCCTCGTCTACACATCAAATGAATGAAAATGCGACACTTCCTTGCAAGGAAATAGCGTTTGCAGATGTCTACGTATCGTAGCAATAGAGTTCTTATGATTCTTAAAAGGCGATATCGCATCTCTTTTCTATGTTTCATGGTAAGATATAATATGATTTGCGAAGTGTTATGTATTCCTCGTCTACACTTCAAATGAATGTAAATGCGACACTTCCTTGCAAGGACATAGCGTTTGCAGATATCTACCTATCGTAGCAATAGTGTTCTAATGCTTCTTAAAACGCGATATCGCATCTCATTACTATGTTTCATGGTAAGATATAATATAATTTGCGAAGTGTTATGTATTCCTCGTCTACACTTCAAATGAATGTAAATGCGACACTTCCTTGCAAGGAAATAGCGATTGCAGATGTCTACGTATCGTAGCAATAGAGTTCTTATGATTCTTAAAAGGCGATATCGCATCCCTTTTCTATGTTTCATGGTAAGATATAATATGATTTGCGAAGTGTTATGTATTCCTCGTCTACACTTCAAATGAATGTAAATGCGACACTTCCTTGCAAGGAGATAGCGTTTGCAGATATCTACCTATCGTAGCAATAGTGTTCTAATGCTTCTTAAAACGCGATATCGCATCTCTTTTCTATGTTTCATGGTAAGATATAATATGATTTGCGAAGTGTTATGTATTCCTCGTCTACACTTCAAATGAATGTAAATGCGACACTTCCTTGCAAGGACATAGCGTTTGCAGATGTCTACGTATCGAAGCAATAGAGTTCAAGTGCTTCTTAAAACGAGATATCGCATCTAATTTCCATGTTTCATGATAAGATGTAATATTCATTGCGAAGTGTTATGTATTCCTCGTCTACACTTCAAATGAATGAAAATGCGACACTTCCTTGCAAGGAAATAGCGTTTGCAGATGTCTACGTATCGTAGCAATAGAGTTCTTATGATTCTTAAAAGGCGATATCGCATCTCTTTTCTATGTTTCATGGTAAGATATAATATGATTTGCGAAGTGTTATGTATTCCTCGTCTACACTTCAAATGAATGTAAATGCGACACTTCCTTGCAAGGACATAGCGTTTGCAGATATCTACCTATCGTAGCAATAGTGTTCTAATGCTTCTTAAAACGCGATATCGCATCTCATTACTATGTTTCATGGTAAGATATAATATAATTTGCGAAGTGTTATGTATTCCTCGTCTACACTTCAAATGAATGTAAATGCGACACTTCCTTGCAAGGAAATAGCGATTGCAGATGTCTACGTATCGTAGCAATAGAGTTCTTATGATTCTTAAAAGGCGATATCGCATCCCTTTTCTATGTTTCATGGTAAGATATAATATGATTTGCGAAGTGTTATGTATTCCTCGTCTACACTTCAAATGAATGAAAATGCGACACTTCCTTGCAAGGAAATAGCGTCTGCAGATGTCTACGTATCGTAGCAATAGAGTTCTTATGATTCATAAAACGCGATATCGCATCTCATTTCCATGTTTCATGGTAAGATATAATATTCATTGCGAAGTGTTATGTATTCCTCGTCTACACTTCAAATGAATGTGAATGCGACACTTCCTCGCTAGGAAATGGCGTTTGCAGATGTCTACGTATCGTAGCAATAGAGTTCTTGTGATTCTTAAAAGGCGATATCGCATCCCTTTTCTATGTTTCATGGTAAGATATAATATGATTTGCGAAGTGTTATGTATTCCTCGTCTACACTTCAAATGAATGTAAATGCGACACTTCCTTGCAAGGAGATAGCGTTTGCAGATATCTACCTATCGTAGCAATAGTGTTCTAATGCTTCTTAAAACGCGATATCGCATCTCATTACTATGTTTCATGGTAAGATATAATATAATTTGCGAAGTGCTATGTATTCCTCGTCTACACTTCAAATGAATGTAAATGCGACACTTCCTTGCAAGGAAATAGCGTCTGCAGATGTCTACGTATCGTAGCAATAGAGTTCTTATGATTCATAAAACGCGATATCGCATCTCATTTCCGTGTTTCATGGTAAGATATAATATTCATTGCGAAGTGTTATGTATTCCTCGTCTACACTTCAAATGAATGTGAATGCGACACTTCCTCGCTAGGAAATGGCGTTTGCAGATATCTACCTATCGTAGCAATAGTGTTCTAATGCTTCTTAAAACGCGATATCGCATCTCTTTTCTATGTTTCATGGTAAGATATAATATGATTTGCGAAGTGTTATGTATTCCTCGTCTACACTTCAAATGAATGTAAATGCGACACTTCCTTGCAAGGACATAGCGTTTGCAGATGTCTACGTATCGAAGCAATAGAGTTCAAGTGCTTCTTAAAACGAGATATCGCATCTAATTTCCATGTTTCATGATAAGATGTAATATTCATTGCGAAGTGTTATGTATTCCTCGTCTACACTTCAAATGAATGAAAATGCGACACTTCCTTGCAAGGAAATAGCGTTTGCAGATGTCTACGTATCGTAGCAATAGAGTTCTTATGATTCTTAAAAGGCGATATCGCATCTCTTTTCTATGTTTCATGGTAAGATATAATATGATTTGCGAAGTGTTATGTATTCCTCGTCTACACTTCAAATGAATGTAAATGCGACACTTCCTTGCAAGGACATAGCGTTTGCAGATATCTACCTATCGTAGCCAAAGTGTTCTAATGCTTCTTAAAACGCGATATCGCATCTCATTACTATGTTTCATGGTAAGATATAATATAATTTGCGAAGTGTTATGTATTCCTCGTCTACACTTCAAATGAATGTAAATGCGACACTTCCTTGCAAGGAAATAGCGATTGCAGATGTCTACGTATCGTAGCAATAGAGTTCTTATGATTCTTAAAAGGCGATATCGCATCCCTTTTCTATGTTTCATGGTAAGATATAATATGATTTGCGAAGTGTTATGTATTCCTCGTCTACACTTCAAATGAATGTAAATGCGACACTTCCTTGCAAGGAGAAAGCGTTTGTAGATATCTACCTATCGTAGCAATAGTGTTCTAATGCTTCTTAAAACGCGATATCGCATCTCATTACTATGTTTCATGGTAAGATATAATATAATTTGCGAAGTGTTATGTATTCCTCGTCTACACTTCAAATGAATGTAAATGCGTCACTTCCTTGCAAGGAGATAGCGTTTGCAGATATCTACCTATCGTAGCAATAGTGTTGTAATGCTTCTTAAAACGCGATGTCGCATCTCATTTCTATGTTTCATGGTAAGATATAATATGATTTGCTAAGTGTTATGTAGTCCTCGTCTACACTTCAAATATGTAAATGCGACACTTCCTTGCTAGGAAATAGCGTCTGTAGGTGTCTAGGTATCGTAGCAATAGATTTCTAATGCTTCTTAAAACGCGATATCGCAACTAATTTCTATGTATCATGGTAAGATATAATGTGATTGGCGAAGTTTTAAGTATTCCTCGTCTACACTTCAAATGAGTGTAAATGCGACACTTCCTTGCATGGAAATAGCGTTTGCAGATGTCGACTTATCGTAGGGATGGAGTTCTAATGCTTCTTAAAACGTGATATCGCATCTCATATCTATGTTTCAAGATAAGATATAATATTCATTGCGAAGTGTTATGCATTCCTCGTCTACGATTCTAATGGATGTAAATGCGACACTTCCTTGCTAGGACATAGCGTTTGCAGATGTCTACGTATCGAAGCAATAGAGTTCAAGTGCTTCTTAAAACGAGATATCGCATCTAATTTCCATGTTTCATTATAAGATGTAATATTCATTGCGAAGTGTTATGTATTCCTCGTCTACACTTCAAATGAATGAAAATGCGACACTTCCTTGCAAGGAAATAGCGTCTGCAGATGTCTACGTATCGTAGCAATAGAGTTCTTATGATTCATAAAACGCGATATCGCATCTCATTTCCATGTTTCATGGTAAGATATAATATTCATTGCGAAGTGTTATGTATTCCTCGTCTACACTTCAAATGAATGTGAATGCGACACTTCCTCGCTAGGAAATGGCGTTTGCAGATGTCTACGTATCGTAGCAATAGAGTTCTTGTGATTCTTAAAAGGCGATATCGCATCCCTTTTCTATGTTTCATGGTAAGATATAATATGATTTGCGAAGTGTTATGTATTCCTCGTCTACACTTCAAATGAATGTAAATGCGACACTTCCTTGCAAGGAGATAGCGTTTGCAGATATCTACCTATCGTAGCAATAGTGTTCTAATGCTTCTTAAAACGCGATATCGCATCTCATTACTATGTTTCATGGTAAGATATAATATAATTTGCGAAGTGTTATGTATTCCTCGTCTACACTTCAAATGAATGTAAATGCGACACTTCCTTGCAAGGAAATAGCGTCTGCAGATGTCTACGTATCGTAGCAATAGAGTTCTTATGATTCATAAAACGCGATATCGCATCTCATTTCCATGTTTCATGGTAAGATATAATATTCATTGCGAAGTGTTATGTATTCCTCGTCTACACTTCAAATGAATGTGAATGCGACACTTCCTCGCTAGGAAATGGCGTTTGCAGATATCTACCTATCGTAGCAATAGTGTTCTAATGCTTCTTAAAACGCGATATCGCATCCCTTTTCTATGTTTCATGGTAAGATATAATATGATTTGCGAAGTGTTATGCATTCCTCGTCTACACTTCAAATGAATGTAAATGCGACACTTCCTTGCAAGGAGAAAGCGTTTGTAGATATCTACCTATCGTAGCAATAGTGTTCTAATGCTTCTTAAAACGCGATATCGCATCTCATTACTATGTTTCATGGTAAGATATAATATAATTTGCGAAGTGTTATGTATTCCTCGTCTACACTTCAAACGAATGTAAATGCGTCACTTCCTTGCAAGGAAATAGCGTTTGCAGATGTCTAGGTATCGTAGCAATAGAGTTCTAATGCTTCTTAAAACGCGATATCGCATCTCATTTCTATGTTTCATGGTAAGATATAATATGATTTGCTAAGTGTTATGTAGTCCTCGTCTACACTTCAAATATGTAAATGCGACACTTCCTTGCTAGGAAATAGCGTCTGTAGGTGTCTAGGTATCGTAGCAATAGATTTCTAATGCTTCTTAAAACGCGATATCGCATCTCATTACTATGTTTCATGGTAAGATATAATATAATTTGCGAAGTGTTATGTATTCCTCGTCTACACTTCAAATGAATGTAAATGCGACACTTCCTTGCAAGGAAATAGCGATTGCAGATGTCTACGTATCGTAGCAATAGAGTTCTTATGATTCTTAAAAGGCGATATCGCATCTCTTTTCTATGTTTCATGGTAAGATATAATATGATTTGCGAAGTGTTATGTATTCCTCCTCTACACTTCAAATGAATGTGAATGCGACACTTCCTCGCTAGGAAATGGCGTTTGCAGATGTCTACGTATCGTAGCAATAGAGTTCTTGTGATTCTTAAAAGGCGATATCGCATCTCTTTTCTATGTTTCATGGTAAGATATAATATGATTTGCGAAGTGTTATGTATTCCTCGTCTACACTTCAAATGAATGTAAATGCGACACTTCCTTGCAAGGAGATAGCGTTTGCAGATATCTACCTATCGTAGCAATAGTGTTCTAATGCTTCTTAAAACGCGATATCGCATCTCATTACTATGTTTCATGGTAAGATATAATATAATTTGCGAAGTGTTATGTATTCCTCGTCTACACTTCAAATGAATGAAAATGCGACACTTCCTTGCAAGGAAATAGCGATTGCAGATGTCTACGTATCGTAGCAATAGAGTTCTTATGATTCTTAAAAGGCGATATCGCATCTCTTTTCTATGTTTCATGGTAAGATATAATATGATTTGCGAAGTGTTATGTATTCCTCGTCTACACTTCAAATGAATGTAAATGCGACACTTCCTTGCAAGGAGATAGCGTTTGCAGATATCTACCTATCGTAGCAATAGTGTTCTAATGCTTCTTAAAACGCGATATCGCATCTCATTACTATGTAGTAGGAATACATAACACTTCGCAATGAATATTACATCTTATCATGAAACATGGAAATGAGATGCGATATCTCGTTTTAAGAAGCACTTGAACTCTATTGCTTCGATACGTAGTCATCTGCAAACGCTATGTCCTAGCAAGGAAGTGTCGCATTTACATCCATTAGAATCGTAGACGAGGAATGCATAACACTTCGCAGTGAATATTATATCTTATCTTGAAACATCTCATTTCTATGTTTCATGGTAAGATATAATATTCATTGCGAAGTGTTATGTATTCCTCGTCTACACTTCAAATGAATGTGAATGCGACACTTCCTCGCTAGGAAATGGCGTTTGCAGATATCTACGTATCGTAGCAATAGATTTCTAATGCTTCTTAAAATGCGATATCGCATCTCATTTCTGTGTTTCATGGTAAGATATAATATAATTTGCGAAGTGTCATGTATTCCTCGTCTACACTTCAAATGAATGTAAATGCGACACTTCCTTGCAAGGAGATAGCGTTTGCAGATATCTACCTATCGTAGCAATAGTGTTCTAATGCTTCTTAAAACGCGATATCGCATCTCTTTTCTATGTTTCATGGTAAGATATAATATGATTTGCGAAGTGTTATGTATTCCTCGTCTACACTTCAAATGAATGTAAATGCGACACTTCCTTGCAAGGACATAGCGTTTGCAGATATCTACCTATCGTAGCAATAGTGTTCTAATGCTTCTTAAAACGCGATATCGCATCTCATTACTATGTTTCATGGTAAGATATAATATAATTTGCGAAGTGCTATGTATTCCTCGTCTACACTTCAAATGAATGTAAATGCGACACTTCCTTGCAAGGAAATAGCGTCTGCAGATGTCTACGTATCGTAGCAATAGAGTTCTTATGATTCATAAAACGCGATATCGCATCTCATTTCCATGTTTCATGGTAAGATATAATATTCATTGCGAAGTGTTATGTATTCCTCGTCTACACTTCAAATGAATGTGAATGCGACACTTCCTCGCTAGGAAATGGCGTTTGCAGATATCTACCTATCGTAGCAATAGTGTTCTAATGCTTCTTAAAACGCGATATCGCATCTCTTTTCTATGTTTCATGGTAAGATATAATATGATTTGCGAAGTGTTATGTATTCCTCGTCTACACTTCAAATGAATGTAAATGCGACACTTCCTTGCAAGGACATAGCGTTTGCAGATATCTACCTATCGTAGCCAAAGTGTTCTAATGCTTCTTAAAACGCGATATCGCATCTCATTACTATGTTTCATGGTAAGATATAATATAATTTGCGAAGTGTTATGTATTCCTCGTCTACACTTCAAATGAATGTAAATGCGACACTTCCTTGCAAGGAAATAGCGATTGCAGATGTCTACGTATCGTAGCAATAGAGTTCTTATGATTCTTAAAAGGCGATATCGCATCCCTTTTCTATGTTTCATGGTAAGATATAATATGATTTGCGAAGTGTTATGTATTCCTCGTCTACACTTCAAATGAATGTAAATGCGACACTTCCTTGCAAGGAGAAAGCGTTTGTAGATATCTACCTATCGTAGCAATAGTGTTCTAATGCTTCTTAAAACGCGATATCGCATCTCATTACTATGTTTCATGGTAAGATATAATATAATTTGCGAAGTGTTATGTATTCCTCGTCTACACTTCAAATGAATGTAAATGCGTCACTTCCTTGCAAGGAGATAGCGTTTGCAGATATCTACCTATCGTAGCAATAGTGTTGTAATGCTTCTTAAAACGCGATGTCGCATCTCATTTCTATGTTTCATGGTAAGATATAATATGATTTGCTAAGTGTTATGTAGTCCTCGTCTACACTTCAAATATGTAAATGCGACACTTCCTTGCTAGGAAATAGCGTCTGTAGGTGTCTAGGTATCGTAGCAATAGATTTCTAATGCTTCTTAAAACGCGATATCGCAACTAATTTCTATGTATCATGGTAAGATATAATGTGATTGGCGAAGTTTTAAGTATTCCTCGTCTACACTTCAAATGAGTGTAAATGCGACACTTCCTTGCATGGAAATAGCGTTTGCAGATGTCGACTTATCGTAGGGATGGAGTTCTAATGCTTCTTAAAACGTGATATCGCATCTCATATCTATGTTTCAAGATAAGATATAATATTCATTGCGAAGTGTTATGCATTCCTCGTCTACGATTCTAATGGATGTAAATGCGACACTTCCTTGCTAGGACATAGCGTTTGCAGATGTCTACGTATCGAAGCAATAGAGTTCAAGTGCTTCTTAAAACGAGATATCGCATCTAATTTCCATGTTTCATTATAAGATGTAATATTCATTGCGAAGTGTTATGTATTCCTCGTCTACACTTCAAATGAATGAAAATGCGACACTTCCTTGCAAGGAAATAGCGTCTGCAGATGTCTACGTATCGTAGCAATAGAGTTCTTATGATTCATAAAACGCGATATCGCATCTCATTTCCATGTTTCATGGTAAGATATAATATTCATTGCGAAGTGTTATGTATTCCTCGTCTACACTTCAAATGAATGTGAATGCGACACTTCCTCGCTAGGAAATGGCGTTTGCAGATGTCTACGTATCGTAGCAATAGAGTTCTTGTGATTCTTAAAAGGCGATATCGCATCCCTTTTCTATGTTTCATGGTAAGATATAATATGATTTGCGAAGTGTTATGTATTCCTCGTCTACACTTCAAATGAATGTAAATGCGACACTTCCTTGCAAGGAGATAGCGTTTGCAGATATCTACCTATCGTAGCAATAGTGTTCTAATGCTTCTTAAAACGCGATATCGCATCTCATTACTATGTTTCATGGTAAGATATAATATAATTTGCGAAGTGTTATGTATTCCTCGTCTACACTTCAAATGAATGTAAATGCGACACTTCCTTGCAAGGAAATAGCGTCTGCAGATGTCTACGTATCGTAGCAATAGAGTTCTTATGATTCATAAAACGCGATATCGCATCTCATTTCCATGTTTCATGGTAAGATATAATATTCATTGCGAAGTGTTATGTATTCCTCGTCTACACTTCAAATGAATGTGAATGCGACACTTCCTCGCTAGGAAATGGCGTTTGCAGATATCTACCTATCGTAGCAATAGTGTTCTAATGCTTCTTAAAACGCGATATCGCATCCCTTTTCTATGTTTCATGGTAAGATATAATATGATTTGCGAAGTGTTATGTATTCCTCGTCTACACTTCAAATGAATGTAAATGCGACACTTCCTTGCAAGGAGAAAGCGTTTGTAGATATCTACCTATCGTAGCAATAGTGTTCTAATGCTTCTTAAAACGCGATATCGCATCTCATTACTATGTTTCATGGTAAGATATAATATAATTTGCGAAGTGTTATGTATTCCTCGTCTACACTTCAAACGAATGTAAATGCGTCACTTCCTTGCAAGGAAATAGCGTTTGCAGATGTCTAGGTATCGTAGCAATAGAGTTCTAATGCTTCTTAAAACGCGATATCGCATCTCATTTCTATGTTTCATGGTAAGATATAATATGATTTGCTAAGTGTTATGTAGTCCTCGTCTACACTTCAAATATGTAAATGCGACACTTCCTTGCTAGGAAATAGCGTCTGTAGGTGTCTAGGTATCGTAGCAATAGATTTCTAATGCTTCTTAAAACGCGATATCGCATCTCATTACTATGTTTCATGGTAAGATATAATATAATTTGCGAAGTGTTATGTATTCCTCGTCTACACTTCAAATGAATGTAAATGCGACACTTCCTTGCAAGGAAATAGCGATTGCAGATGTCTACGTATCGTAGCAATAGAGTTCTTATTCTTAAAAGGCGATATCGCATCTCTTTTCTATGTTTCATGGTAAGATATAATATGATTTGCGAAGTGTTATGTATTCCTCCTCTACACTTCAAATGAATGTGAATGCGACACTTCCTCGCTAGGAAATGGCGTTTGCAGATGTCTACGTATCGTAGCAATAGAGTTCTTGTGATTCTTAAAAGGCGATATCGCATCTCTTTTCTATGTTTCATGGTAAGATATAATATGATTTGCGAAGTGTTATGTATTCCTCGTCTACACTTCAAATGAATGTAAATGCGACACTTCCTTGCAAGGAGATAGCGTTTGCAGATATCTACCTATCGTAGCAATAGTGTTCTAATGCTTCTTAAAACGCGATATCGCATCTCATTACTATGTTTCATGGTAAGATATAATATAATTTGCGAAGTGTTATGTATTCCTCGTCTACACTTCAAATGAATGAAAATGCGACACTTCCTTGCAAGGAAATAGCGATTGCAGATGTCTACGTATCGTAGCAATAGAGTTCTTATGATTCTTAAAAGGCGATATCGCATCTCTTTTCTATGTTTCATGGTAAGATATAATATGATTTGCGAAGTGTTATGTATTCCTCGTCTACACTTCAAATGAATGTAAATGCGACACTTCCTTGCAAGAGATAGCGTTTGCAGATATCTACCTATCGTAGCAATAGTGTTCTAATGCTTCTTAAAACGCGATATTCGCATCTCATTACTATGTAGTAGGAATACATAACACTTCGCAATGAATATTACATCTTATCATGAAACATGGAAATGAGAATGCGATATCTCGTTTTAAGAAGCACTTGAACTCTATTGCTTCGATACGTAGTCATCTGCAAACGCTATGTCCTAGCAAGGAAGTGTCGCATTTACATCCATTAGAATCGTAGACGAGGAATGCATAACACTTCGCAGTGAATATTATATCTTATCTTGAAACATCTCATTTCTATGTTTCATGGTAAGATATAATATTCATTGCGAAGTGTTATGTATTCCTCGTCTACACTTCAAATGAATGTGGAATGCGACACTTCCTCGCTAGGAAATGGCGTTTGCAGATATCTACGTATCGTAGCAATAGATTTCTAATGCTTCTTAAAATGCGATATCGCATCTCATTTCTGTGTTTCATGGTAAGGATATAATATAATTTGCGAAGTGTCATGTATTCCTCGTCTACACTTCAAATGAATGTAAATGCGACACTTCCTTGCAAGGAGATAGCGTTGCAGATATCTACCTATCGTAGCAATAGTGTTCTAATGCTTCTTAAAACGCGATATCGCATCTCTTTTCTATGTTTCATGGTAAGATATAATATGATTTGCGAAGTGTTATGTATTCCTCGTCTACACTTCAAATGAATGTAAATGCGACACTTCCTTGCAAGGACATAGCGTTTGCAGATGTCTACGTATCGAAGCAATAGAGTTCAAGTGCTTCTTAAAACGAGATATCGCATCTAATTTCCATGTTTCATGATAAGATGTAATATTCATTGCGAAGTGTTATGTATTCCTCGTCTACACTTCAAATGAATGAAAATGCGACACTTCCTTGCAAGGAAATAGCGTTTGCAGATGTCTACGTATCGTAGCAATAGAGTTCTTATGATTCTTAAAAGGCGATATCGCATCTCTTTTCTATGTTTCATTGTAAGATATAATATGATTTGCGAAGTGTTATGTATTCCTCGTCTACACTTCAAATGAATGTAAATGCGACACTTCCTTGCAAGGACATAGCGTTTGCAGATATCTACTATCGTAGCAATAGTGTTCTAATGCTTCTTAAAACGCGATATCGCATCTCATTACTATGTTTCATGGTAAGATATAATATAATTTGCGAAGTGTTATGTATTCCTCGTCTACACTTCAATGAATGTAAATGCGACACTTCCTTGCAAGGAAATAGCGATTGCAGATGTCTACGTATCGTAGCAATAGAGTTCTTATGATTCTTAAAAGGCGATATCGCATCCCTTTTCTATGTTTCATGGTAAGATATAATATGATTTGCGAAGTGTTATGTATTCCTCGTCTACACTTCAAATGAATGTAAATGCGACACTTCCTTGCAAGGAGATAGCGTTTGCAGATATCTACCTATCGTAGCAATAGTGTTCTAATGCTTCTTAAAACGCGATATCGCATCTCTTTTCTATGTTTCATGGTAAGATATAATATGATTTGCGAAGTGTTATGTATTCCTCGTCTACACTTCAAATGAATGTAAATGCGACACTTCCTTGCAAGGACATAGCGTTTGCAGATGTCTACGTATCGAAGCAATAGAGTTCAAGTGCTTCTTAAAACGAGATATCGCATCTAATTTCCATGTTTCATGATAAGATGTAATATTCATTGCGAAGTGTTATGTATTCCTCGTCTACACTTCAAATGAATGAAAATGCGACACTTCCTTGCAAGGAAATAGCGTTTGCAGATGTCTACGTATCGTAGCAATAGAGTTCTTATGATTCTTAAAAGGCGATATCGCATCTCTTTCTATGTTTCATGGTAAGATATAATATGATTTGCGAAGTGTTATGTATTCCTCGTCTACACTTCAAATGAATGTAAATGCGACACTTCCTTGCAAGGACATAGCGTTTGCAGATATCTACCTATCGTAGCAATAGTGTTCTAATGCTTCTTAAACGCGATATCGCATCTCATTACTATGTTTCATGGTAAGATATAATATAATTTGCGAAGTGTTATGTATTCCTCGTCTACACTTCAAATGAATGTAAATGCGACACTTCCTTGCAAGGAAATAGCGATTGCAGATGTCTACGTATCGTAGCAATAGAGTTCTTATGATTCTTAAAAGGCGATATCGCATCCCTTTTCTATGTTTCATGGTAAGATATAATATGATTTGCGAAGTGTTATGTATTCCTCGTCTACACTTCAAATGAATGAAAAATGCGACACTTCTTGCAAGGAAATAGCGTCTGCAGATGTCTACGTATCGTAGCAATAGAGTTCTTATGATTCATAAAACGCGATATCGCATCTCATTTCCATGTTTCATGGTAAGATATAATATTCATTGCGAAGTGTTATGTATTCCTCGTCTACACTTCAAATGAATGTGAATGCGACACTTCCTCGCTAGGAAATGGCGTTTGCAGATGTCTACGTATCGTAGCAATAGAGTTCTTGTGATTCTTAAAAGGCGATATCGCATCCCTTTTCTATGTTTCATGGTAAGATATAATATGATTTGCGAAGTGTGATGTATTCCTCGTCTACACTTCAAATGAATGTAAATGCGACACTTCCTTGCAAGGAGATAGCGTTTGCAGATATCTACCTATCGTAGCAATAGTGTTCTAATGCTTCTTAAAACGCGATATCGCATCTCATTACTATGTTTCATGGTAAGATATAATATAATTTGCGAAGTGCTATGTATTCCTCGTCTACACTTCAAATGAATGTAAATGCGACACTTCCTTGCAAGGAAATAGCGTCTGCAGATGTCTACGTATCGTAGCAATAGAGTTCTTATGATTCATAAAACGCGATATCGCATCTCATTTCCATGTTTCATGGTAAGATATAATATTCATTGCGAAGTGTTATGTATTCCTCGTCTACACTTCAAATGAATGTGAATGCGACACTTCCTCGCTAGGAAATGGCGTTTGCAGATATCTACCTATCGTAGCAATAGTGTTCTAATGCTTCTTAAAACGCGATATCGCATCTCTTTTCTATGTTTCATGGTAAGATATAATATGATTTGCGAAGTGTTATGTATTCCTCGTCTACACTTCAAATGAATGTAAATGCGACACTTCCTTGCAAGGACATAGCGTTTGCAGATGTCTACGTATCGAAGCAATAGAGTTCAAGTGCTTCTTAAAATGAGATATCGCATCTAATTTCCATGTTTCATGATAAGATGTAATATTCATTGCGAAGTGTTATGTATTCCTCGTCTACACTTCAAATGAATGAAAATGCGACACTTCCTTGCAAGGAAATAGCGTTTGCAGATGTCTACGTATCGTAGCAATAGAGTTCTTATGATTCTTAAAAGGCGATATCGCATCTCTTTTCTATGTTTCATGGTAAGATATAATATGATTTGCGAAGTGTTATGTATTCCTCGTCTACACTTCAAATGAATGTAAATGCGACACTTCCTTGCAAGGACATAGCGTTTGCAGATATCTACCTATCGTAGCCAAAGTGTTCTAATGCTTCTTAAAACGCGATATCGCATCTCATTACTATGTTTCATGGTAAGATATAATATAATTTGCGAAGTGTTATGTATTCCTCGTCTACACTTCAAATGAATGTAAATGCGACACTTCCTTGCAAGGAAATAGCGATTGCAGATGTCTACGTATCGTAGCAATAGAGTTCTTATGATTCTTAAAAGGCGATATCGCATCCCTTTTCTATGTTTCATGGTAAGATATAATATGATTTGCGAAGTGTTATGTATTCCTCGTCTACACTTCAAATGAATGTAAATGCGACACTTCCTTGCAAGGAGAAAGCGTTTGTAGATATCTACCTATCGTAGCAATAGTGTTCTAATGCTTCTTAAAACGCGATATCGCATCTCATTACTATGTTTCATGGTAAGATATAATATAATTTGCGAAGTGTTATGTATTCCTCGTCTACACTTCAAATGAATGTAAATGCGTCACTTCCTTGCAAGGAGATAGCGTTTGCAGATATCTACCTATCGTAGCAATAGTGTTGTAATGCTTCTTAAAACGCGATGTCGCATCTCATTTCTATGTTTCATGGTAAGATATAATATGATTTGCTAAGTGTTATGTAGTCCTCGTCTACACTTCAAATATGTAAATGCGACACTTCCTTGCTAGGAAATAGCGTCTGTAGGTGTCTAGGTATCGTAGCAATAGATTTCTAATGCTTCTTAAAACGCGATATCGCAACTAATTTCTATGTATCATGGTAAGATATAATGTGATTGGCGAAGTTTTAAGTATTCCTCGTCTACACTTCAAATGAGTGTAAATGCGACACTTCCTTGCATGGAAATAGCGTTTGCAGATGTCGACTTATCGTAGGGATGGAGTTCTAATGCTTCTTAAAACGTGATATCGCATCTCATATCTATGTTTCAAGATAAGATATAATATTCATTGCGAAGTGTTATGCATTCCTCGTCTACGATTCTAATGGATGTAAATGCGACACTTCCTTGCTAGGACATAGCGTTTGCAGATGTCTACGTATCGAAGCAATAGAGTTCAAGTGCTTCTTAAAACGAGATATCGCATCTAATTTCCATGTTTCATTATAAGATGTAATATTCATTGCGAAGTGTTATGTATTCCTCGTCTACACTTCAAATGAATGAAAATGCGACACTTCCTTGCAAGGAAATAGCGTCTGCAGATGTCTACGTATCGTAGCAATAGAGTTCTTATGATTCATAAAACGCGATATCGCATCTCATTTCCATGTTTCATGGTAAGATATAATATTCATTGCGAAGTGTTATGTATTCCTCGTCTACACTTCAAATGAATGTGAATGCGACACTTCCTCGCTAGGAAATGGCGTTTGCAGATGTCTACGTATCGTAGCAATAGAGTTCTTGTGATTCTTAAAAGGCGATATCGCATCCCTTTTCTATGTTTCATGGTAAGATATAATATGATTTGCGAAGTGTTATGTATTCCTCGTCTACACTTCAAATGAATGTAAATGCGACACTTCCTTGCAAGGAGATAGCGTTTGCAGATATCTACCTATCGTAGCAATAGTGTTCTAATGCTTCTTAAAACGCGATATCGCATCTCATTACTATGTTTCATGGTAAGATATAATATAATTTGCGAAGTGTTATGTATTCCTCGTCTACACTTCAAATGAATGTAAATGCGACACTTCCTTGCAAGGAAATAGCGTCTGCAGATGTCTACGTATCGTAGCAATAGAGTTCTTATGATTCATAAAACGCGATATCGCATCTCATTTCCATGTTTCATGGTAAGATATAATATTCATTGCGAAGTGTTATGTATTCCTCGTCTACACTTCAAATGAATGTGAATGCGACACTTCCTCGCTAGGAAATGGCGTTTGCAGATATCTACCTATCGTAGCAATAGTGTTCTAATGCTTCTTAAAACGCGATATCGCATCCCTTTTCTATGTTTCATGGTAAGATATAATATGATTTGCGAAGTGTTATGTATTCCTCGTCTACACTTCAAATGAATGTAAATGCGACACTTCCTTGCAAGGAGAAAGCGTTTGTAGATATCTACCTATCGTAGCAATAGTGTTCTAATGCTTCTTAAAACGCGATATCGCATCTCATTACTATGTTTCATGGTAAGATATAATATAATTTGCGAAGTGTTATGTATTCCTCGTCTACACTTCAAACGAATGTAAATGCGTCACTTCCTTGCAAGGAAATAGCGTTTGCAGATGTCTAGGTATCGTAGCAATAGAGTTCTAATGCTTCTTAAAACGCGATATCGCATCTCATTTCTATGTTTCATGGTAAGATATAATATGATTTGCTAAGTGTTATGTAGTCCTCGTCTACACTTCAAATATGTAAATGCGACACTTCCTTGCTAGGAAATAGCGTCTGTAGGTGTCTAGGTATCGTAGCAATAGATTTCTAATGCTTCTTAAAACGCGATATCGCATCTCATTACTATGTTTCATGGTAAGATATAATATAATTTGCGAAGTGTTATGTATTCCTCGTCTACACTTCAAATGAATGTAAATGCGACACTTCCTTGCAAGGAAATAGCGATTGCAGATGTCTACGTATCGTAGCAATAGAGTTCTTATGATTCTTAAAAGGCGATATCGCATCTCTTTTCTATGTTTCATGGTAAGATATAATATGATTTGCGAAGTGTTATGTATTCCTCCTCTACACTTCAAATGAATGTGAATGCGACACTTCCTCGCTAGGAAATGGCGTTTGCAGATGTCTACGTATCGTAGCAATAGAGTTCTTGTGATTCTTAAAAGGCGATATCGCATCTCTTTTCTATGTTTCATGGTAAGATATAATATGATTTGCGAAGTGTTATGTATTCCTCGTCTACACTTCAAATGAATGTAAATGCGACACTTCCTTGCAAGGAGATAGCGTTTGCAGATATCTACCTATCGTAGCAATAGTGTTCTAATGCTTCTTAAAACGCGATATCGCATCTCATTACTATGTTTCATGGTAAGATATAATATAATTTGCGAAGTGTTATGTATTCCTCGTCTACACTTCAAATGAATGTAAATGCGACACTTCCTTGCAAGGAAATAGCGATTGCAGATGTCTACGTATCGTAGCAATAGAGTTCTTATGATTCTTAAAAGGCGATATCGCATCTCTTTTCTATGTTTCATGGTAAGATATAATATGATTTGCGAAGTGTTATGTATTCCTCGTCTACACTTCAAATGAATGTAAATGCGACACTTCCTTGCAAGGAGATAGCGTTTGCAGATATCTACCTATCGTAGCAATAGTGTTCTAATGCTTCTTAAAACGCGATATCGCATCTCATTACTATGTAGTAGGAATACATAACACTTCGCAATGAATATTACATCTTATCATGAAACATGGAAATGAGATGCGATATCTCGTTTTAAGAAGCACTTGAACTCTATTGCTTCGATACGTAGTCATCTGCAAACGCTATGTCCTAGCAAGGAAGTGTCGCATTTACATCCATTAGAATCGTAGACGAGGAATGCATAACACTTCGCAGTGAATATTATATCTTATCTTGAAACATCTCATTTCTATGTTTCATGGTAAGATATAATATTCATTGCGAAGTGTTATGTATTCCTCGTCTACACTTCAAATGAATGTGAATGCGACACTTCCTCGCTAGGAAATGGCGTTTGCAGATATCTACGTATCGTAGCAATAGATTTCTAATGCTTCTTAAAATGCGATATCGCATCTCATTTCTGTGTTTCATGGTAAGATATAATATAATTTGCGAAGTGTCATGTATTCCTCGTCTACACTTCAAATGAATGTAAATGCGACACTTCCTTGCAAGGAGATAGCGTTTGCAGATATCTACCTATCGTAGCAATAGTGTTCTAATGCTTCTTAAAACGCGATATCGCATCTCTTTTCTATGTTTCATGGTAAGATATAATATGATTTGCGAAGTGTTATGTATTCCTCGTCTACACTTCAAATGAATGTAAATGCGACACTTCCTTGCAAGGACATAGCGTTTGCAGATGTCTACGTATCGAAGCAATAGAGTTCAAGTGCTTCTTAAAACGAAATATCGCATCTAATTTCCATGTTTCATGATAAGATGTAATATTCATTGCGAAGTGTTATGTATTCCTCGTCTACACTTCAAATGAATGAAAATGCGACACTTCCTTGCAAGGAAATAGCGTTTGCAGATGTCTACGTATCGTAGCAATAGAGTTCTTATGATTCTTAAAAGGCGATATCGCATCTCTTTTCTATGTTTCATGGTAAGATATAATATGATTTGCGAAGTGTTATGTATTCCTCGTCTACACTTCAAATGAATGTAAATGCGACACTTCCTTGCAAGGACATAGCGTTTGCAGATATCTACCTATCGTAGCAATAGTGTTCTAATGCTTCTTAAAACGCGATATCGCATCTCATTACTATGTTTCATGGTAAGATATAATATAATTTGCGAAGTGTTATGTATTCCTCGTCTACACTTCAAATGAATGTAAATGCGACACTTCCTTGCAAGGAAATAGCGATTGCAGATGTCTACGTATCGTAGCAATAGAGTTCTTATGATTCTTAAAAGGCGATATCGCATCCCTTTTCTATGTTTCATGGTAAGATATAATATGATTTGCGAAGTGTTATGTATTCCTCGTCTACACTTCAAATGAATGTAAATGCGACACTTCCTTGCAAGGAGATAGCGTTTGCAGATATCTACCTATCGTAGCAATAGTGTTCTAATGCTTCTTAAAACGCGATATCGCATCTCTTTTCTAGTTTTCATGGTAAGATATAATATGATTTGCGAAGTGTTATGTATTCCTCGTCTACACTTCAAATGAATGTAAATGCGACACTTCCTTGCAAGGACATAGTGTTTGCAGATGTCTACGTATCGAAGCAATAGAGTTCAAGTGCTTCTTAAAACGAGATATCGCATCTAATTTCCATGTTTCATGATAAGATGTAATATTCATTGCGAAGTGTTATGTATTCCTCGTCTACACTTCAAATGAATGAAAATGCGACACTTCCTTGCAAGGAAATAGCGTTTGCAGATGTCTACGTATCGTAGCAATAGAGTTCTTATGATTCTTAAAAGGCGATATCGCATCTCTTTTCTATGTTTCATGGTAAGATATAATATGATTTGCGAAGTGTTATGTATTCCTCGTCTACACTTCAAATGAATCTGAATGCGACACTTCCTCGCTAGGAAATGGCGTTTGCAGATGTCTACGTATCGTAGCAATAGATTTCTAATGGTTCTTAAAACGCGATATCGCATCTCATTTCTATGTTTCATGGTAAGATATAATATGATTTGCTAACTGTTATGTAGTCCTCGTCTACACTTCAAATGAATGTAAATGCGACACTTCCTTGCAAGGAAATAGCGATTGCAGATGTCTACATATCGTAGCAATAGAGTTCTTATGATTCTTAAAAGGCGATATCGCATGTCTTTTCTATGTTTCATGGTAAGATATAATATGATTTGCGAAGTGTTATGTATTCCTCGTCTACACTTCAAATGAATGTAAATGCGACACTTCCTTGCAAGGAGATAGCGTTTGCAGATATCTACCTATCGTAGCAATAGTGTTCTAATGCTTCTTAAAACGCGATATCGCATCTCATTACTATGTTTCATGGTAAGATATAATATAATTTGCGAAGTGTTATGTATTCCTCGTCTACACTTCAAATGAATGTAAATGCGTCACTTCCTTGCAAGGAAATAGCGTTTGCAGATGTCTAGGTATCGTAGCAATAGAGTTCTAATGCTTCTTAAAACGCGATATCGCATCTCATTTCTATGTTTCATGGTAAGATATAATATGATTTGCTAAGTGTTATGTAGTTCTCGTCTACACTTCAAATATGTGAATGCGACACTTCCTTGCTAGGAAATAGCGTCTGTAGGTGTCTAGGTATCGTAGCAATAGATTTCTAATGCTTCTTAAAACGCGATATCGCAACTAATTTCTATGTATCATGGTAAGATATAATGTGATTGGCGAAGTTTTAAGTATTCCTCGTCTACACTTCAAATGAGTGTAAATGCGACACTTCCTTGCATGGAAATAGCGTTTGCAGATGTCGACTTATCGTAGGGATGGAGTTCTAATGCTTCTTGAAACGTGATATCGCATCTCATATCTATGTTTCAAGATAAGATATAATATTCATTGCGAAGTGTTATGCATTCCTCGTCTGCGATTCTAATGGATGTAAATGCGACACTTCCTTGCTAGGACATAGCGTTTGCAGATGTCTACGTATCGAAGCAATAGAGTTCAAGTGCTTCTTAAAACGAGATATCGCATCTCATTTCCATGTTTCATGATAAGATGTAATATTCATTGCGAAGTGTTATGTATTCCTCGCCTACACTTCAAATGAATGAAAATGCGACACTTCCTTGCAAGGAAATAGCGTTTGCAGATGTCTACGTATCGTAGCAATAGAGTTCTTATGATTCCTATAACGCGATATCGAATCTCATTTCTATGTTTCATGGTAAAATATAATATTCATTGCGAAGTGTTATGTATTCCTCGTCTACACTTCAAATGAATGTAAATGGGACACTTCCTTGCTAGGAAATAGCGTATGCAGATGTCTAGGTATCGTAGCAATAGAGTTCTAATGCTTCTTAAAACGCGATATCGCATCTCATTTCTATGTTTCATGGTAAGATATAATATGATTTGCGAAGTGTTATGTATTCCTCGTCTACACTTCAAATGAATGTAAATGCGACACTTCCTTGCAAGGAAATAGCGTTTGCAGATGTCTACGTATCGTAGCAATAATGTCCTTATGATACTTAAAACGCGATATCGCATCTCATTTCTATGTTTCATGGTAAGATATAATATGATTTGCGAAGTGTTATGTATTCCTCGTCTACACTTCAAATGAATGTAAATGCGACACTTCCTTGCAAGGAAGTAGCGGTTGCAGATGTCTACGTATCGTAGCAATAGTGTTCTAATCCTTCTTAAAACGCGATATCGCATCTCATTTCTATGTTTCATGGTAAGATATAATATGATTTGCGAAGTGTTATGTATTCCTCGTCTACACTTCAAATGAATCTGAATGCGACACTTCCTCGCTAGGAAATGGCGTTTGCAGATGTCTACGTATCGTAGCAATAGATTTCTAATGGTTCTTAAAACGCGATATCGCATCTCATTTCTATGTTTCATGGTAAGATATAATATGATTTGCTAACTGTTATGTAGACCTCGTCTACGCTTCAAATGAATGTAAATGCGACACTTTCTTGCAAGGAAAAAGCGTTTGCAGATGTCTACTTTTCGTAGCAATAGAGTTCTAATTCTTCTTAAAACGTGATATCGTATCTCATTTCTATGTTTCATGGTAAGATATAATATGATTGGCGAAGTGTTATGTATTCCTCGCCTACACTTCAAATGAATGTAAATGCGACACTTCCTTGCAAGGAAATAGCGTTTGCAGATGTCTACGTATCGTAGCAATATATGTCTAATGCTTCTTAAAACGCGATATCGCATCTCATTTCTATGTTTCATGGTAAGATATAATATGATTTGCGAAGTGTCATGTATTCCTCGTCTTCACTTCAAATGAATGTAAATGCGACACTTCCTTGCTAGGAAATAGCGTCTGCAGATGTCTAGGTATCGTGGCAATAGTGCTCTAATGCTTCTTAAAACGCGATATCGCATCGCATTTCTATGTTTCATGGTAAGATATAATATGATTTGCGAAGTGTTATGCATTCCTCGTCTACGATTCAAATGAATGTAAATGCGACACTTCCTTGCAAGGAAATAGCGTTTGCAGATGTTTACGTACCGTAGAGATAAAGTTCTAATTCTTCTTAAAACGCGATAGCGCATCTCATTTCTATGTTGCATGGTAGGATATAATATTCATTGTAAAGTGTTATGTATACCTCGTATTCTCTTCAGAAGAATGTAAATGCGACACTTCGTTGCAAGGAAATAGCGTTTGCAGATGTCTACGTATCGTAGCAATAGAGTTCTTATGCTTCTTAAAACGCGATATCGCATCTCATTTCTATGTTTCATGGTAAGATATAATATGATTTGCGAAGTGTCATGTATTCCTCGTCTACACTTCAAATGAATGTAAATGCGACACTTCCTTGCAAGGAAATAGCGTTTGCAGATGTCTACGTATCGTAGCAATATATGTCTAATGCTTCTTAAAACGCGATATCGCATCTCATTTCTATGTTTCATGGTAAGATATAATATGATTTGCGAAGTGTCATGTATTCCTCGTCTTCACTTCAAATGAATGTAAATGCGACACTTCCTTGCTAGGAAATAGCGTTTGCAGATGTCTACGTATCGTAGCAATAGAGTTCTTATGCTTCTTAAAACGCGATATCGCATCTCATTTCTATGTTTCATGGTAAGTTATAATATGATTTGCGAAGTGTTATGTATTCCTCGTCTACTCTTCAAATGAATGTGAATGCGACACTTCCTCGCTAGGAAATGGCGTTTGCAGATGTCTACGTATCGTAGCAATAGATTTCTAATGCTTCTTAAAACGCGATATCGCATCTCATTACTATGTTGCATGATAAGATACAATATTCATTGTAAAGTGTTATGTATACCTCGTATTCACTTAAGAAGAATGTAAATGCGACACTTCCTTGAAAGGAAATAGTGTTTGCAGATGTCTACGAATCTAAGCAATAGAGTTCAAATGCTTCTTAAAGCGAGATATCGCATCTCATATCTATGTTTCATGATAAGATATAATATTCATTGCGAAGTGAGATGCATTAATCGTCTACGATTCAAATGAATGTAAATGAGACACTTCCTTGCTAGGAAATAGCGTTTGCAGATGTTTACGTATCGTAGGGATAGGGTTCTAATGATTCTTAAAACGCGATATCGCATCTCATTTCTATGTTTCATGGTAAGATATAATATTCATTGCGAAGTGTTATGCACTCCTCGTCTACGATTGAAATGGACGAAAATGCGACACTTCCTTGCTAGGAAATAGCGTTTGCACATGTCTACGTATCGTAGCAATAGAGTTCTAATGCTTCTTAAAACGCGATAACGCATCTCATTACTATGTTGCATGATAAGATATAATATTCATTGTAAAGTGTTATGTATACCTCGTATTCACTTCAGAAGAATGTAAATGCGACACTTCCTTGCTAGGAAATAGCGTTTGCAGATGTCTACGTATCGTAGCAATAGAGTTCTTATGCTTCTTAAAACGCGATATCGCATCTCATTTCTATGTTTCATGGTAAGATATAATATGATTTGCGAAGTGTCATGTATTCCTCGTCTACACTTCAAATGAATGTAAATGCGACACTTCCTTGCAAGGAAATAGCGTTTGCAGATGTCTACGTATCGTAGCAATATATGTCCAATGCTTCTTAAAACGCGATATCGCATCTCAATTCTATGTTTCATGGTAAGATATAATATGATTTGCGAAGTGTCATGTATTCCTCGTCTTCACTTCAAATGAATGTAAATGCGACACATCCTTGCTAGGAAATAGCGTCTGCAAATGTCTACCTATCGTAGCAATAGTGTTCTAATGCTTTTTAAAACGCGATATCGCATCTCATTTCTATGTTTCATGGTAAGATATAATATGATTTGCAAAGTGTTATGTATTACTCGTCTACACTTCAAATGAATGAAAATGCGACACTTCCTTGCAAGGAAATAGCGTATGCAGATGTCTACGTATCGTAGCAATGGAGTTCTTATGATTCTTAAAACGCGAAATCGCATATCATTTCTATGTTTCATGGTAAGATATAATATGACTTGCGAAGTGTCATGTATTCCTCGTCTACACTCCAAATGAATGTAAACGCGACACTTCCTTGCTAGGAAATAGCGTCTGCAGATGTCTAGGTATCGTAGCAATAGAGTTCTAATGCTCCTTAAAACGCGATATCGCATCTCATTTCTATGTTTCATGGTAAGATATAATATGATTTGCGAAGTGTTATGTATTCCTCGTCTACACTTCAAATGAATGTAAATGCGACACTTCCTTGCAGGGAGATAGCGTTTGCAGATATCTACCTATCGTAGCAATAGTGTTCTAATGCTTCTTAAAACGCGATATCGCAACTCATTTCTATGTTACATGGTAAGATGTAATATGATTTGCGAAATGTTATGTATTCCTCGTCTACACTTCAAATGAATGTAAATGCGACACTTCCTTGCAAGGAAATAGCGTTTGCAGATGTCTACGTATCGAAGCAATAGAGTTCAAATGCTTCTTAAAACGAGATATTGCATCTCATATCTATGTTTCAGGATAAGATATAATATTCATTGCGAAGTGTTATGCATTCCTCGTCTACGATTCTAATGAATGTAAATGCGACACTTCCTTGCTAGGACATAGCGTTTGCAGATGTCTACGTATCGAAGCAATAGAGTTCAAGTGCTTCTTAAAACGAGATATCGCATCTCATATCTATGTTTCATGATAAGATATAATATTCATTGCGAAGTGATATGCATTCCTCGTCCACGATTCAAATGAATGTAAATGCGACACTTCCTTGCTAGGAAATAGCGTTTGCAGATGTTTACGTATCGTAGGGATAGAGTTCTAATGATTCTTAAAACGCGATATCGCATCTCATTTCTATGTTTCATGGTAAGATATAGTATGATTTGCGAAGTGTTATGTATTCCTTGTCTACGCTTCAAATGAATGTAAATGCGACACTTCCTTGCAGGGAGATAGCGTTTGCAGATGTCTACCTATCGTAGCAATAGTGTTCTCATGCTTCTTAAAACGCGATATCGCATCTCATTTCTATGTTTCATGGTAAGATATAATATGATTTGCGAAGTGTTATGTATTCCTCGTCTACTCTTCAAATGAATGTGAATGCGACACTTCCTCGCTAGGAAATGGCGTTTGCAGATGTCTACGTATCGTAGCAATAGATTTCTAATGCTTCTTAAAACGCGATATCGTATCTCATTACTATGTTGCATGATAAGATACAATATTCATTGTAAAGTGTTATGTATACCTCGTATTCACTTAAGAAGAATGTAAATGCGACACTTCCTTGCAAGGAAATAGTGTTTGCAGATGTCTACTAATCTAAGCAATAGAGTTTAAATACTTCTTAAAACGAGATATTGCACCTCATAACTATGTTTCATGATAAGATATAATATTCATTGCGAAGTGTTATGCATTCCTCGTCCACGATTGAAATGAACGTAAATGCGACACTTCCTTGCTAGTGTAACGTCAGGCGTACCGCCTGCCACCCTCCGGCGTCCAACTCATCATCCCCAGCATCCGTATCCGGAGCCCCTGCACACGGGCCACCCGCCGACTCGCCGTCCTTACAGAAGGAGACAAAGGTACGAGGGGGAGGACTTCACCCCGTATTACGAGGGCGAGGAGCTCTCCGACACATACTGGGTCGAATCCCCAGCGATCACGAAGCCCTATACGTACTTCTCGTACATGTGGGATTAGAATAAGGACACTACTCACCTATGTACATACACACCAACACACACCTAGATTTAAGTGAATATATGTATATATTTCATTCATGCACGGCTATGTTCCGTGCACTCGCGCGCACACTCGACGCTCGCGGCTCACGCTTAACGCGGGCCGCGCCCCACTCCGAACGGCCGCCCCACCACGAGGGCCGAGCGGCCGCCCTACTCCGACCGTCCGCCCCACCGCGAGGGCCCAGCGACTAGCGCGCCGCGCGACCCGAGGAGGTCGCGGACGCGAGATCCGAGAGTCAGTTGCTAACTCATCTCCGAACCGGAGAGTTCCAATCTCACCTCCGAACGGGAGAGTTGCTAACTCATCTCCGAACCGAGGAGTTCTAATCCAGCATCCGAACGATGCACTTCCGATCCGAGCAATAGGCTCATTCGCAGCGAGCAATTAGCTCTAATGCATTCGTCTCTATCCATACTCCCATAGCGGAGTCCATTCGATACTTTATACTATTTCTAATTCTCATTGTAATCGCTAGTCAGTAACTTAGAATTTAGTCAAGTGTATCTAGTATAGTGAAATCATAGAATATAGTTTATTTTTACCAGATTCAAAGTATCTTTATTCGAGTTCAAATACAATTCCTTAATTCTACTCCACGGGTACGCTCGCGATTATTCTATTTCTATATCTCATCTGCGATAGTCTTGAGGCTCGACGACTAGAGCGAACCAGCGCTTAGTTGCTCCATCCTCACTTCTACCGTATACAGAATATCTTGCGCCCAGGTTGATCCCGGTAAGCTAGAGCGAACCAACGCTTAGCCGCTCCGTACTCGACCGAAGTTCAAGTATTCTCGACGAGCCTTGCACCTCCGACAAAGCGTACACGACGCGCGGGGAGGAGAGAGTTTATTCGTCGTCTCGCTCGGGAATACGTGGGTGATGCACCAGAATATTCAATTTCCTGCGTTCGAGTCCTGGTTCCTGTGAAGGAGGTTTCCTTCGCCGCACGACCCGTACCTCCGTTCCAGCCGTACGCCGCCGCCATCCCGGTTGCGGATCCAAGGCGCTCCAGGTACCTAGAAAGAGAAATCAGACAACGGAATCAAGCCTTCGCAAGGTAAGTTTAGTGTTAATTATCGTTTTATCGAGTCCGAAACGCCAACGAACCCGGTCCGGACGCAATTCGCGTTATTTTCGGGAACGGTTACGACTTTGTGCCACCGTTGCGAGCGCAACCGCACCTCGGGACGTGACACGAAAGTTATTTTTGGTGACAGCGGTGGGATAGCCACGCGTTTCCTCCGGAAATTCTGCCGAAAGGAACCGCGAAACTAGATATGGCAACCCGGACTCCGACAAAAACGCGCCAGCAGACACAGCGAGCCGCCGCGATGGCCGATTCCGAACGCGAAAAACGCACTAGCAGAACGCTTGATTTCCAAGACGCTATCGCCGAGCCTCTTCCTAGTACCGCGCAACAAAATACCTCCGCGAAAAATACGAAAGCGACCGATCCGAGTAATGCCGCGTTGCTCCTGCAAATAGAAATTTTACGCCGTGAATTAGAATCTATTCGCAGAACGCCTGATTTAACGCGCGACGATACTGTTTCTCTAGATATTCCTCGGGGAAATCCGCTTTCCGGACATAATTCGAGCTCCGATTTCAATACAAATAGTTCGCAACACGACGAGCTATCGCTTAAGCAGGCCCTCCAAGCCGTGCCGACATTCGATGGTCAGAACATTCCTATTCTTCAGTTTACCCGAGCGTGTAAACGCGCTTATGAGCTTATCCCTAATGGGTGCGAGCGAACTTTCACACGCCTGCTTAAGGGAAAACTCAAGGGTCGTGCCTACGCCGCGCTAGAAGACGAGCCGTGTTACACAATACTCGAATTAACGGACGTTCTTCGCAGCACTTTTTGCTCCGTAAAATCAGCTCATCATTATCGGGGTGAACTTGCAAATATATTCATGCGCGCGAACGAGCACATTCTAGATTATATCGGTCGAGTAAAAGATCTTAGAACCGCCATAATTGATTGCGAAAGGCTTGCTCGACGAGACACACCGGAATCGCTCGATGACGTAGACGCGCTCACTCTACAATGTTTTAAAGACGGTCTCATTCCGGAAATTCGAATGCAGATGACGGTAAATTCATTCGGTACATTGCGAGAAACGTTCGCTCGAGCGCGGGAGCTCTATCAAATGCACGAACGTGATTGCAACCGACTAGGTAGATCGCGTGCCGCGCGACCAGAATCGCGCGAAAAACCAGCCGAAATTATTTGCCGAAAATGCAATAATATCGGACATTACGCGACCGAGTGTCGGCTCAGACCGCCATCGCCGTACCGACCGCAGGAATACTTGCGATCCAGGGACGTACCGCCTCCTACTCGAGGCCCCGCGTACGAACAACCGAGACAAATCGTAGCCAGGGACGCGCCCAAATTTTGTCGCTATTGCAAGACCCCGGGGCACGATATAGGCGAGTGCCGCAAAAGACAGTACAACAACGCGGTAAATAAAAATTCGGGAAACGACAATGGCCTCCGCACCCGCCGCGAGACAGGTGGCGAGGCCGCGCACCAAGTCCGTCCTCTCGCCGCGAACAACTCCAACGCGGAAATCGACGAAACGCCGCGATAAACATAACCGGAAAAACTAGCACGCCAAACGTAATTTTAAAATCCGATCTTCTAATTTCACCAACTCGCTTCATGGTGGACACTGGGGCGGAAATAAATATTATAAAACGTTCGGCTCTAAAAGCATCCGCGCGAATCGATAAGTCCGAGATCGTCATAATAACAGGGGTAACCGATGGCAAAACCGCAACCTTAGGGACGGTGAATCTTGTCATTTTCGGTCGCGTCGTTCCTTTCAATGTGGTCGAGGATGATTTTCCCCTTAAACCAAGCGGGATCCTCGGCTCCGGGTTCTGTATGGACGCAGAAATCTCTTTTCCAAATAAAATAATCAAATGGAATGGTAAGAGAATTCCTTTCGAAGACGATATCGAAGCACTCGAGGAACCGTCACCGGACTCGAAAATAAAGCCTCTCCTATCGCCGAAACGTAAACAAGCGCCGCGCACGGAATCTATTCCCCCTCCGCCGCCGCGCCCGCCGCGTAAATCATCGCCTCCGCTGAAACGCGATGCACCAACGAAATCGAAGCTTCGAACGCAAGACAAAGCAGCTTCTCCGAAGTCAGGAGACCGTATCTCCATTCCGCCGAGATCAAATATCGGTATCAAGGTCCGCGTAGTTAATTCGAACCTCGCGGAAGGTATAATTCCTCGTATCGATCTTGCGCCGGGTATATTTTTCGGAAACGCTCTCGTCAGAGTAATTCGGGGCAAAGCGGTAACTCGAATAATTAATTCATCCGACCGCGCCGTCGAAATCGCGTTACCAGAAATCGTACTTGAGCCCGCGCAAATCATGACTCCCCTCCATAAGGAGGAAAGTCCATCGCTCTATCCGGTTTTTTCTAAATCCAACGTATCCGCCGTACCGATCGGCTCATCCCAAAAGGGAAAAACTTCTATTTCTTTCTCGAGTCAGACACCATATTCGACACTCGAAACTCCTCCTTCGCGTTGCAAAATCGCGAATGTTCAACAGATCTCCTATGCTCAGGCGGTTAAAAATAATATACAACAGGCGCCGTTGAAACAAACATCGAAATCCGCCAATCCTTCGAAATCTCGCCTAGACCGAATTCTTAGTCTCCTCCGTCTCGACCACCTCAACGCAGAGGAAAGAGAGCACGTCGTCCGTCTCGTTCAAAGCACGCAGGAGCTTTTTCACATTGAGGGGGATAAATTAGGGCATACGTCAGCAACCACGCACAAGATTCCAACCGTCGACGACCGCCCCGTCAATGTGAAACAATACCGGTTCCCACCAGCTCATAAGGAGGAGATTCGACGACAAGTCGACAAATTTTTACAAAATGGTGTCATCTCTCCGTCAAAATCACCATATAATTCGCCATTGTGGGTTGTCCCAAAGAAACCGGACTCCTTGGGCAACAAGCAATGGCGCGTCGTCATCGACTACCGCGCACTCAATGAGAAATCTGTCGCCGATGCCTATCCCCTCCCTTGCATTACCGAGATACTTGATCAGCTCGGGAGCGCGAAGTATTTTAGTACATTCGATCTCGCGAGCGGATTTCACCAGATCCCAATGGAGCCCGCCGATGCTCCCAAAACCGCTTTTTCGACGCCTCACGGGCATTATGAATTTAAAAGAATGCCATTCGGATTAAAAAATGCGCCAGCGACGTTCCAACGACTTATGGACAATGTCCTGTCCGGTCTCCAGGGGAACGAAATTTTCGTCTATTTGGACGACATTGTTATCTACGCTAGCTCTCTTCAAGAACATCGACTTAAATTCGAGGAATTAACTCAACGGCTCAAAGAAGCTAATTTAGTATTGCAGCCGGATAAGTGCGAATTCTTGAGGAGAGAAGTAAGCTATTTGGGTCATATTATCAGTGAGCACGGTGTAAAACCTGACCCTGCGAAAATTAGCGCCGTCAAAAATTTTCCGCGCCCGCGCAACGCGAAACAGATCAAACAATTCCTCGGGCTCGCGGGATACTACAGGCGGTTCATCGCAAATTTTTCCAATATTGCTAAGCCACTTACAAATTTGTTAAAAAAAGACGCGCCCTTTGTATGGCGTAACGAGCAAGAGAATTCATTCGTCAAACTCCGAGATTGCCTATGCGAAGCGCCTATCTTGCAGTACCCCAACTTTAAACAACCATTCGTGATAACGACCGACGCGTCCGCCGAAGCTATTGGTGCTATCTTGAGTCAAGGACCAATAGGCCGCGACTTGCCAATCGCGTACACGTCGCGACTGTTAAACGCTGCGGAGAAAAACTACTCCACGATCGAGAAGGAGTGTCTGGCGATTGTCTACGCCGTCCATTACTTTCGTCCATACATATACGGTAATCAATTCAAACTCGTTACCGACCACCGACCGTTAGTGTGGATGAATTCGGTCAAGGACCCGTCAAGTAGACTCGTACGGTGGAGGCTTAAGTTAGCGGAATTTGACTACGAGATGGTCTATAAAAGTGGAAAAACGAACCTTAATGCGGACGCATTGTCGCGGAATCCCGCTCAAATTTTTCCGCTCTCGTATTCAGAAAACTCGGAGGACGACATCTTCGATGTGCCTCCGGAAACCCGTAAAAAGTATACCACACTAGCGCCTCCTCCTACTCCGGTAACATCAGAACCTGAATTACCGACTCCAGGCACGTCCTTCCGTACCAACACAGCACCACCTCCGCAAGTCGCCAGCGACAGCACCGACTTTTATACTCCTGCTCCAAATGAATTTTTCCGACGCGAACCTCTGTTTAATTTCAGCCGTGACGCATTATCAACGCGACGAGACAATGTAGTTGTCTTCGTCACGCAATCTGGGCACCCCTATGACACGGGCGCCAAAGATCTAGCGAACGCTGAAAAATTCCTTCCAAACAAAAATCACGTTCTTACCAAAGCCAAAGTCATACAAATCGGAAACGAATTCCAAATCCAGCTTCCAATCGTCGAACATTCCACCAGATCAATCAATTTCCAGACCGTAATAGAAACATTTAGATTCTTGTGCGACGTTGTAAACGAATTACAATTACAAACATTTAGTATCGCACAAACCTATCTAGACTCCGTATCCTGGTCCCGAATCCAGAAAATCCTTCAGGACCTGTTCTACGAAACAACTGTCCAGATTACGGTCTGCCAGGGCCTCATTAAAACCCCTTCGGTCGAAGAGCGACTGAAAATAATAAGAGAAAACCACGACTCCCCTGTGGGAGGTCACAAAGGGGTTAATAAAACTTATTCTCGCATCAGACAACAATACTTTTGGCCAAACATGAAAACACAAATACAAGAATATATTAGCAAATGTAAAAGTTGTCAGACAGAGAAACTGGTCCGGGTGAAGACCAGACAGCCTCTCACTTTAACCGACACCCCTGGCAGGGCATTCGATAAGATTTCAATGGACGTAATGGGTCCTCTTCCCGAAACTTCCGACGGTTATACAAGTATCCTCACGATCCAAGATCTCCTCACTAAATACTCAGTCGCAGTTCCTCTCAAAACCACCACCGCAGTAGACATTGCCGAAGCTTTAATAAAAGAATTCATTTGTAAGTTCGGATGCCCGAAAGGCATACTCACGGACCAAGGTTCGAACTTTATAAATAGCTTGATTAAAGCCATAGCAATCAAATTCCGTATTAAACAATACAAGTCCACTGCGTTCCATCCACAGACAAACGGGTCCGTTGAACGATCTCACCACGTCCTGGCCGAATATCTGAAGCATTACATAGAGTCGAGTAACGATTGGGTGAATTGGTTACCGTATGCAATGTTTTCATACAACACCAGTGTGCACGAGGGTACATTATACACCCCACACGAACTAGTGTTCGGCAGGATAGCTAGGACGCCGTCAGCCACTCCTTTTCAAGACAGCTCTGATAACGAAACATATAGCGACTATCTTATACAACTTCAGGCGAAAATCACGAAATCTCAGGATTTGGCTAAAGCCAATCTAGACAATGCGAAACGCCGTTCTAAATATTATTATGACCGAAATCACAATGTCCAAAACTTCGAGGTAGGCCAATGGGTCTATCTTTTAAAAGAGCCGAACAAACATAAGTTCCAGGCACAGTATTCTGGACCGTACCGTATCCTCGAAATTTTGGGCAACTGTAATGTTAAGCTGAATGTAAAAGGGCGCCATAAAATTGTTCATACGAACAAAATCAAAATTTGTAAACGAATGCATAGTATGCAGAGTGTGGATGCTAGTGAAAGAAAAGTGCGAAAAACTGAAAATGAAGCCAGTGAGAGCAGTGACATTCAAACGAACGCTGAAAGTGAAAGCGACGAAAGTGCCTGCAATCCGAAGGAAGCCCGCAGCCACAGTCCAAACTCCAAACGTTATCGCCTGGATCAACCAGGCGAAAAACCACAGATTCCGCAGCATCCAGCCGACAGGACCAAGAGAAGGATCCAGCATCCCGAAATCTACCCAACAGACAAGAGATCTCGGCATGGCCGAGATTCTTTTTCCAAGGGGGGTGGTGTAACGTCAGGCGTACCGCCTGCCACCCTCCGGCGTCCAACTCATCATCCCCAGCATCCGTATCCGGAGCCCCTGCACACGGGCCACCCGCCGACTCGCCGTCCTTACAGAAGGAGACAAAGGTACGAGGGGGAGGACTTCACCCCGTATTACGAGGGCGAGGAGCTCTCCGACACATACTGGGTCGAATCCCCAGCGATCACGAAGCCCTATACGTACTTCTCGTACATGTGGGATTAGAATAAGGACACTACTCACCTATGTACATACACACCAACACACACCTAGATTTAAGTGAATATATGTATATATTTCATTCATGGACGGATATGTTCCGTGCACTCGCGCGCACACTCGACGCTCGCGGCTCACGCTTAACGCGGGCCGCGCCCCACTCCGAACGGCCGCCCCACCACGAGGGCCGAGCGGCCGCCCTACTCCGACCGTCCGCCCCACCGCGAGGGCCCAGCGACTCGCGCGCCGCGCGACCCGAGGAGGTCGCGGACGCGAGATCCGAGAGTCAGTTGCTAACTCATCTCCGAACCGGAGAGTTCCAATCTCACCTCCGAACGGGAGAGTTGCTAACTCATCTCCGAACCGAGGAGTTCTAATCCAGCATCCGAACGATGCACTTCCGATCCGAGCAATAGGCTCATTCGCAACGAGCAATTAGCTCTAATGCATTCGTCTCTATCCATACTCCCATAGCGGAGTCCATTCGATACTTTATACTATTTCTAATTCTCATTGTAATCGCTAGTCAGTAACTTAGAATTTAGTCAAGTGTATCTAGTATAGTGAAATCATAGAATATAGTTTATTTTTACCAGATTCAAAGTATCTTTATTCGAGTTCAAATACAATTCCTTAATTCTACTCCACGGGTACGCTCGCGATTATTCTATTTCTATATCTCATCTGCGATAGTCTTGAGGCTCGACGACTAGAGCGAACCAGCGCTTAGTTGCTCCATCCTCACTTCTACCGTATACAGAATATCTTGCGCCCAGGTTGATCCCGGTAAGCTAGAGCGAACCAAAGCTTAGCCGCGCCGTACTCGACCGAAGTTCAAGTATTCTCGACGAGCCTTGCACCTCCGACAAAGCGTACACGACGCGCGGGGAGGAGAGAGTTTATTCGTCGTCTCGCTCGGGAATACGTGGGTGATGCACCAGAATATTCAATTTCCTGCGTTCGAGTCCTGGTTCCTGTGAAGGAGGTTTCCTTCGCCGCACGACCCGTACCTCCGTTCCAGCCGTACGCCGCCGCCATCCCGGTTGCGGATCCAAGGCGCTCCAGGTACCTAGAAAGAGAAATCAGACAGCGGAATCAAGCCTTCGCAAGGTAAGTTTAGTGTTAATTATCGTTTTATCGAGTCCGAAACGCCAACGAACCCGGTCCGGACGCAATTCGCGTTATTTTCGGGAACGGTTACGACTTTGTGCCACCGTTGCGAGCGCAACCGCACCTCGGGACGTGACACTAGGAAATAGCGTTTGCAGATGTCTACGTACCGTAGAGATAGAGTTCTAATTCTTCTTAAAACGCGATAGCGCATCTCATTTCTATGTTGCATGGTAGGATATAGTAATCATTGTAAAGTGTTATGTATACCTCGTATTCTCTTCAGAAGAATGTAAATGCGACACTTCCTTGCAAGGAAATAGTGTTTGCAGATGTCTACTAATCTAAGCAATAGAGTTTAAATGCTTCTTAAAACGTGATATCGCATCTCATATCTATGTTTCATGATAAGATATAATATTCATTGCGAAGTGTTATGCATTCCTCGTCTACGATTCAAATGAATGTAAATGCGACACATCCTTGCTAGGAAATAGCGTCTGCAGATGTCTAGGTATCGTGGCAATAGTGCTCCAATGCTTCTTAAAACGCGATATCGCATCGCATTTCTATGTTTCATGGTAAGATATAATATGATTTGCGAAGTGTTATGCATTCCTCGTCTACGATTGAAATGAATGTAAATGCGACACTTCCTTCCAAGGAAATAGCGTTTGCAGATGTCTACGTATCGTAGCAATAGAGTTCTTATGCTTCTTAACACGCGATATCGCATCTCATTTCTATGTTTCATGGTAAGATATAATATGATTTGCGAAGTGTTATGTATTCCTCGTCTACACTTCAAATGAATGTAAATGCGACACTTCCTTGCAAGGAGATAGCGTTTGCAGATATCTACCTATCGTAGCAATAGTGTTCTAATGCTTCTTAAAACGCGATATCGCATCTCATTTCTATGTTTCATGGTAAGATATAATATGATTTGCGAAGTGTTATGTATTCCTTGTCTACACTTCAAATGAATGTAAATGCGACACTTCCTTGCAGGGAGATAGCGTTTGCAGATGTCTACCTATCGTAGCAATAGTGTTCTCATGCTTCTTAAAACGCGATATCGCATCTCATTTCTATGTTTCATGGTAAGATATAATATGATTTGCGAAGTGTTATGTATTCCTCGTCTACACTTCAAATGAATGTAAATGCGACACTTCCTTGCAGGGAGATAGCGTTTGCAGATATCTACCTATCGTAGCAATAGTGTTCTAATGCTTCTTAAAACGCGATATCGCAACTCATTTCTATGTTACATGGTAAGATGTAATATGATTTGCGAAATGTTATGTATTCCTCGTCTACACTTCAAATGAATGTAAATGCGACACTTCCTTGCAAGGAAATAGCGTTTGCAGATGTCTACGTATCGAAGCAATAGAGTTCAAATGCTTCTTAAAACGAGATATTGCATCTCATATCTATGTTTCATGATAAGATATAATATTCATTGCGAAGTGTTATGCATTCCTCGTCTACGATTCTAATGAATGTAAATGCGACACTTCCTTGCTAGGACATAGCGTTTGCAGATGTCTACGTATCGAAGCAATAGAGTTCAAGTGCTTCTTAAAACGAGATATCGCATCTCATATCTATGTTTCATGATAAGATATAATATTCATTGCGATGTGATATGCATTCCTCGTCCACGATTCAAATGAATGTAAATGCGACACTTCCTTGCAAAGAAATAGCGTTTGCAGATGTTTACGTATCGTAGGGATAGAGTTCTAATGATTCTTAAAACGCGATATCGCATCTCATTTCTATGTTTCATGGTAAGATATAATATGATTTGCGAAGTGTTATGTATTCCTTGTCTACACTTCAAATGAATGTAAATGCGACACTTCCTTGCAGGGAGATAGCGTTTGCAGATGTCTACCTATCGTAGCAATAGTGTTCTCATGCTTCTTAAATCGCGATATCGCATCTCATTTCTATGTTTCATGGTAAGATACAATATGATTTGCGAAGTGTTATGTATTCCTCGTCTACACTCCAAATGAATGTAAATGCGACACTTCCTTGCAAAGAAATTGCGTTTGCAGATGTCTACGTATCGTAGCAATAGATATCTAATGCTTCTTAAAACGAGATATTGCATCTCATATCTATGTTTCATGGTATGATATAATATGATTTGCGAAGTGTTATGTATTCCTCGTCTACACTTCAAATGAATGTAAATGCGACACTTCCTTGCTAGGAAATAGCGTCTGCAAGATGTCTAGGTATCGCAGCGATAGAGTTCAAATGTTTCTTAAAACGAGATATAGCATCTCATATCTATGTTTCATGATAAGATATAATATTCATTGCGAAGTGTTATGCATTCCTCGTCTACACTTCAAATGAATGTAAATGCGACACTTCCTTGCAAGGAAATAGCGTTTGCAGTTGTCTACGTATCGTGGCAATAGAGTTCTTATGATTCTTAAAAGGCGATATATCGCATCTCATTTCTATGTTTCATGGTAAGATATAATATGATTTGCGAAGTGTTATGTATTTCTCGTCTACACTTCAAATGAATGTGAATGCGACCCTTCCTCGCTAGGAAATAGCGTTTGCAGATGTCTTCGTATCGTAGCAATAGATTTCTCATGTTTCTAAAAACGCGATATCGCATCTCATTTCTATGTTTCATGGTAGGATATAATATGATTTGCGAAGTGTTATCTACTCCTCGTCTACACTTCAAATCAATGTAAATGCGACACTTCCTTGAAAGGAAATAGCGTCTGCAGATGTCTAGGTATCGTAGCGATAGGGTTCTAATGCTTCCCAAAACACAATATCGCATCTCATTTCTATGTTTCATGGTAAGATATAATATGATTTGCGAAGTGTTATGTATTCCTCGTCTACACTTCATATGAATGTAAATGCGACACTTCCTTGCAAGGAAATAGCGTTTGCAGATGTCTACCTATCGTAGCAATAGAGTTCTAATGCTTCTTAAAACGCGATATCGCATCTCATTTCTATGTATCATGGTAAGATATAATATGATTTGCGAAGTGTTATGTATTCCTCGTCTACACTTCAAATGAATGTAAATGCGACACTTCCTTCCTAGGAAATAGCGTCTGCAGATGTCTACGTATCGTAGCAATAGATTTCTAATGCTTCTTAAAACGCGATATCGCATCTCAACTCTATGTTTCATGGTAAGATATAACATGATTTGCGAAGTGTCATGTATTCCCTGTCTACACTTCAGATGAATGTAAATGCGACACTTCCTTGCTAGGAAATAGCGTCTCCAGTTGTCTAGGTATCGTAGCAATAGAGTTCAAATGTTTCTTAAAACGAGATATAGCATCTCATATCTATGATTCATGATAAGATATAAAATTCATTGCGAAGTGTTATGCATTCCTCGTCTACGAGTCAAATGAATGTAAATGCGACACTTCCTTCCAAGGAAATAGCGTCTGCAGATGTCTACGTATCGTAGCGATAGAGTTCTTATGATTCTCAAGACGCGAAATCGCATCTCATTTCTATGTTTCATGGTAAGATATAATATGATTTGCGAAGTGTTATGTATTCCTCGTCTACACTTCAAATGAATGTAAATGCGACACTTCCTTGCAAGGAAATGGCGTTTGCAGATTTCTACGTATCGTAGCAATAGAGTTCTTATGATTCTTAAAACGCGATATCGCATCTTATTTCTGTGTTTCATGGTAAGATATAATATGATTTGCGAAGTGTCATGTATTCCTCGTCTACACTTCAAATGAATGTAAATGCCACACTTCCTTGCTAGGAAATAGCGTCTGCAGATGTCTAGGTATCGTAGCAAAAGAGTTCAAATGCTTCTTAAAACGAGATATTGCATCTCATATCTACGTTTCATGATAAGGTATAATATTCATTGCGAAGTATTATGCATTCCTCGTATACGATTCAAATGAATGTAAATGCGACACTTCCTTGCAAGGAAATAGCGTCTGCAGATGTCTAGGTATCGTAGCAAAAGAGTTCAAATGCTTCTTAAAACGAGATATTGCATCTCATATCTACGTTTCATGATAAGGTATAATATTCATTGCGAAGTATTATGCATTCCTCGTATACGATTCAAATGAATGTAAATGCGACACTTCCTTGCAAGGAAATAGCGTTTGCAGTTGTCTACGTATCGTAGCAATAGATTTCTTATGATTCTTAAAACGCGATATCGCATCTCATTTCTATGTTTCATGGTAAGATATAATATGATTTGCGAAGTGTCATGTATTCCTCGTCTACACTTCAAATGAATGTAAATGCGACACTTCCTAGCATGGAAATAGCGTTTGCAGATGTCTACGTATCGTAGCAATAGAGTTCTTATGATTCTTAAAACGCGATAGCGCATCTCATTTCTATGTTTCATGGTAAGATATAATATGATTTGCGAAGTGTCATGTATTCCTCGTCTACACTTCAAATGAAAGTAAATGCGACACTTCCTTGCAAGGAAATAGCGTTTGCAGATTTCTACGTATCGTAGCAATAGAGTTCTTATGATTCTTAAAACGCGATATCGCATCACATTTCTGTGTTTCATGGTAAGATATAATATGGTTTGCGAAGTGTCATGTATTCCTCGTCTACACTTCAAATGAATGTAAATGTGGCACTTCCTTGCTAGTGTAACGTCAGGCGTACCGCCTGCCACCCTCCGGCGTCCAACTCATCATCCCCAGCATCCGTATCCGGAGCCCCTGCACACGGGCCACCCGCCGACTCGCCGTCCTTACAGAAGGAGACAAAGGTACGAGGGGGAGGACTTCACCCCGTATTACGAGGGCGAGGAGCTCTCCGACACATACTGGGTCGAATCCCCAGCGATCACGAAGCCCTATACGTACTTCTCGTACATGTGGGATTAGAATAAGGACACTACTCACCTATGTACATACACACCAACACACACCTAGATTTAAGTGAATATATGTATATATTTCATTCATGGACGGATATGTTCCGTGCACTCGCGCGCACACTCGACGCTCGCGGCTCACGCTTAACGCGGGCCGCGCCCCACTCCGAACGGCCGCCCCACCACGAGGGCCGAGCGGCCGCCCTACTCCGACCGTCCGCCCCACCGCGAGGGCCCAGCGACTCGCGCGCCGCGCGACCCGAGGAGGTCGCGGACGCGAGATCCGAGAGTCAGTTGCTAACTCATCTCCGAACCGGAGAGTTCCAATCTCACCTCCGAACGGGAGAGTTGGTATCTCATCTCCGAACCGACGAGTTCCTAACTCGCCTCCAGCATCCGAACGATGCACTTTCGATCCGAGCAATAGGCTCATTCGCAACGAGCAATTAGCTCTAATGCATTCATCTCTATCCATACTCCCATAGCGGAGTCCATTCGATACTTTATACTATTTCTAATTCTCATTGTAATCGCTAGTCAGTAACTTAGAACTTAGTCAAGTGTATTTAGTATAGTGAAATCATAGAATATAGTTTATTTTTACCAGATTCAAAGTATCTTTACTCGAGTTCAAATACAATTCCTTAATTCTACTCCACGGGTACGCTCGCGATTATTCTATTTCTATATCTCATCTGCGATAGTCTTGAGGCTCGACGACTAGAGCGAACCAGCGCTTAGTTGCTCCATCCTCACTTCTACCGTGTACAGAATATCTTGCGCCCAGGTCGATCCCGGTAAGCTAGAGCGAACCAACGCTTAGCCGTGCCGTACTCAACCGAAGTTCAAGTATTCTCGACGAGCCTTGCACCTCCGACAAAGCGTACACAACGCGCGGGGAGGAGAGAGTTTATTCGTCGTCTCGCTCGGGAATACGTGGGTGATGCACCAGAATATTCAATTTCCTGCGTTCGAGTCCTGGTTCCTGTGAAGGAGGTTTCCTTCGCCGCACGACCCGTACCTCCGTTCCAGCCGTACGCCGCCGCCATCCCGGTTGCGGATCCAAGGCGCTCCAGGTACCTGGAAAGAGAAATCAGACAGCGGAATCAAGCCTTCGGAAGGTAAGTTTAGTGTTAATTACCGTTTTATCGAGTCCGAAACGCCAACGAACCCGGTCCGGACGCAATTCGCGTTATTTTCGGGAACGGTTACGACTTTGTGCCACCGTTGCGAGCGCAACCGCACCTCGGGACGTGACAATATAGCACCTCATATCTATGTTTCATGATAAGATATAATATTCATTGCGAAGTGTTATGCATTCCTCGTCTACGATTCAAATGAATGTAAATGCGACACTTCCTTGCAAGGAAATAGCATTTGCAGATGTCTACGTATCGTAGCAATAGAGTTCTTATGATTCTTAAAACGCGATATCGCATCTCATTTCTATGTTTCATGGTAAGATATAATATGATTTGCGAAGTGTTATGTATTCCTCGTCTACACTTCAAATGAATGGAAATGCGACACTTCCTTGCAAGGAAATAGCGTTTGCAAATGTCTACCTATCGTAGCAATAGTGTTTTAATGCTTCTTAAAACGCGATATCGCATCCCATTCCTATGTTTCATGGTAAGATATAATATGATTTGCGAAGTGTCATGTATTCCTCGTCTACACTTCAAATGAATGTAAATGCGACACTTCCTTGCTAGGAAATAGCGTCTGTAGATGTCTAGGTATCGTAGCAATAGAGTTCTAATGCTCCTTAAAACGCGATATCACATCTCATTTCTATGTTTCATTGTAAAATATAATATGATTTGCGAAGTGTCATGTATTCCTCGTCTACACTTCAAATGAATGTAAATGCTACACTTCCTCGCTAGGAAATAGCGTTTGCAGATGTCTACGTATCGTAGCAATAGAGTTCTTATGCTTCTTATAACGCGATATCGCATCTCATTTCTATGTTTCATGGTAAGATATAATATGATTTGCGAAGTGTCATGTATTGCTCGTCTACACTGCAAATGAATGTAAATGCGAGACTTCCTTGCTAGGAAATAGCGTTTGCAGATGTCTACCTATCGTAGCAATAGAGTTCTAATGCTTCTTAAAACGCGATATCGCAACTCATTTCTATGTATCATGGTAAAATATAATATGATCGGCGAAGTTATATGTATTCCTCGTCTACACTTCAAATGAATGTAAATGCGACACTTCCTTGCAAGGAAATAGCGTTTGCAGATGTCTACGTATCGTAGCAATATATGTCTAATGCTTCTTAAAACGCGATATCGCAACGCATTACTATGTTTCATGGTAAGATATAATATGATTTGCGAAGTGTAATGCATTCCTCGTCTACGATTCAAATGAATGTAAATGCGACACTTCCTTGCAAGGAAATAGCGTTTGCAGATGTTTACGTACCGTAGAGATAAAGTTCTAATTCTTCTTAAGACGCGATAGCGCATCTCATTTCTATGTTGCATGGTAAGATATAATATTCATTGTAAAGTGTTATGTATACCTCGTATTCTCTTCAGAAGTATGTAAATGCGACACTTCGTTGCAAGGAAATAGCGTTTGCAGATGTCTACGTATCGTAGCAATAGAGTTCTCGTGCTTCTTAAAACGCGATATCGCATCTCATTTCTATGTTTCATGGTAAGATATAATATGATTTGCGAAGTATCATGCATTCCTCGTCTTCACTTCAAATGAATGTAAATGCGACACTTCCTTGCTAGGAAATAGCGTCTGCAGATGTCTAGGTATCGTGGCAATAGTGTTCTAATGCTTCTTAAAACGCGATATCGCATCTCATTTCTATGTTTCATGGTAAGATATAATATGATTTGCGAAGTGTTTTGTATTCCTCGTCTACACTTCAAATGAATGCAAATGCAACACTTCCTTGCAAGGAGATAGCGTTTGCAGATATCTACCTATCGTAGCAATAGTGTTCTAATGCTTCTTAAAACGCGATGTCGCATCTCATTTCTATGTTTCATGGTAAGATATAATATGATTTGCGAAGTGTTATGTATTCCTCGTCTACACTTCAAATGAATGTAAATGCGACACTTCCTTGCAAGGATATAGCGTTTGCAGATGTCTACGTATCGTAGGGATAGAGTTCTAATGCTTCTTAAAACGTGATATCGTATCTCATTTCTATGTTTCATGGTAAGATATAATATGATTTGCGAAGTGTTATGTATTCCTCGTCTACACTTCAAATTAATGTAAATGCGACACTTCCTTGCAAGGATATAGCGTTTGCAGATGTCTACGTATCGTAGGGATAGAGTTCTAATGCTTCTTAAAACGTGATATCGTATCTCATTTCTATGTTTCATGGTAAGATATAATATGTTTGGCGAAGTGTTATGTATTCCTCGCCAACACTTCAAATGAATGTAAATGCGACACTTCCTTGCTAGGAAATAGCGTTTGCAGATGTCTACGTTTCGTAGCAATAGAGTTCTAATGCTTCTTAAAACGCGATATCGCATCTCATTTCTATGTTTCATGGTAAGATATAATATGATTTGCGAAGTGTTATGTATTCCTCGTCTACACTTCAAATGAATGTGAATGCGACACCTCCTCGCTAGGAAATAGCGTTTGCAGATGTCTAGGTATCATAGCAATAGAGTTCAAATGCTTCTTAAAACGAGATATAGCACCTCATATCTATGTTTCATGATAAGATATAATATTCATTGCGAAGTGTTATGCATTCCTCGCCTGCACATCAAATGAATGTGAATGCGACACTTCCTCGCTAGGAAATAGCGTTTGCAGAGGTCTACGTATCGTAGCAATAGATTTCTAATGCTTCTTGAAACGCGATATCGCATCTCATTTCTATGTTTCATGGTAAGATATAGTATGATTTGCGAAGTGTCAAGTATTCCTCGTCTACACTTGAAATGAATGTAAATGCGACGCTTCCTTGCTAGGAAATAACGTCTGCAGATGTCTGGGTATTGTAGCAATAGTGTTCAAATGCTTCTTGAAACGAGATATTGCATCTCATATCTAATGGTTCATGATAAGATATAATATTCATTGCGAAGTGTTATGCATTCCTCGTCTACGATTCAAATGAATGTAAATGCGACACTTCCTTGCAAGAAATAGCGTTTGCAGATGTCTAGGTATCGTAGCAATAGATTTCTAGTGCTTCTTAAAACGCGATATCGCATCTCATTTCTATGTTTCATGGTAAGATATAATATGATTTGCGAAGTGTTATGTATTGCTCGTCTACACTTCAAATGAATGTAAATGCGGCACTTCCTTGCTAGGAAACAGCGTCTGCAGATGTCTAGGTATCGCAGCAATTGAGTTGAAATGCTTCTCAAAACGAGATATTGCATCTCATATCTATGTTTCATGATAAGATATAATATTCATTGCGAAGTGTTATGCATTCCTCGTCTACGATTCAAATGAATGTAAATGCGACACTTCCTTGCAAGGAAATAGCGTTTGCAGATGTCTACGTATCGTAGCAATAGATTTCTAGTGCTTCTTAAAACGCGATATCGCATCTCATTTCTATGTTTCATGGTAAGATATAATATGATTTGCGAAGTGTTATGTATTCCTCGTCTACACTTCAAATGAATGTGAATGCGACACTTCCTCGCTAGGAAATAGCGTTTGCAGATGTCTACGTATCGCAGCAATAGATTTCTAATGCTTCTTAAAACGCGATATCGCATCTCATTTCTATGTTTCATGGTAAGGTATAATATGATTTGCGAAGTGTCAGGTATTCCTCGTCTACACTTCAAATGAATGTAAATGCGGCACTTCCTTGCTAGGAAACAGCGTCTGCAGATGTCTAGGTATCGCAGCAATTGAGTTCAAATGCTTCTCAAAACGAGATATTGCATCTCATATCTATGATTCATGATAAGATATAATATTCATTGCGAAGTGTTATGCATACCTCGTCTACGATTCAAATGAATGTAAATGCGACACTTCCTTGCAAGGAAATAGCGTTTGCATTTGTCTAGGTATCGTACCAATAGATTTCTAATGCTTCTTAAAACGCGATACCGCATCTCATTTCTATGTTTCATGGTAAGATATAATATGATTTGCGAAGTGTTATGTATTCCTCGTCTACACATCAAATGAATGTGAATGCGACACTTCCTCGCTAGGAAATAGCGTTTGCAGATGTCTACGTATCGTAGCAATATATTTCTAATGCTTCTTAAAACGCGATATCGCATCTCACTTCTATGTTTCATGGTAAGATATGATATTCATTGCGAAGTGTTATGCATTCCTCGTCTACCATTCAAATGAATGTAAATGCGACACTTCCTTGCAAGGAAATAGCGTTAGCTGATGTCTACGTATTGTAGCAATAGAGTTCTCATGATTCTTAAAACGCGATATCGCATCTCATTTCTATGTTTCACGGTAAGATATAATATGATTTGCGATGTGTTATGTATTCCTCGTCTACACTTCAAATGAATGTAAATGCGACACTTCCTTGCAAGGAAATAGCGTTTGCAGATGTCTACGTATCGTAGCAACAGATTTCTAATGCTTCTTAATACGCGATATCGCATCTCATTTCTATGTTTCATGGTAATATATAGTATGATTTGCGAAGTGTCATGTATTCCTCGTCTACACTTCAAATGAATGTAAATGCGACACTTCCTTGCTAGGAAATAGCGTCTGCAGATGTTTATGTATCGTAGCAATAGAGTTGTAATGCTTCTTAAAGCGCGATATCGCATCTCATTTCTATGTTTCATGGTAAGATATAACATGATTTGCGAAGTGTTATGTATTCCTCGTCTACACTTCAAATGAATGTGAATGCGATACTTCCTCGCTAGGAAATAGCGTTTGCAGATGTCTACGTATCGTAGCAATAGCTTTCTAATGCTTCTTAAAACGCGATATCGCATCTCATTTCTATGTTTCATGGTAAGATGTAATATTCATTTCGAAGTGTTATGCATTCCTCGTCTACGATTCAGATGAAAGTAAATGCGACACTTCCTTGCAAGGTAATAGCGATTGCAGATATCTACGTATCGTAGCAATAGAATTCATATGATTCATAAAACGCGATATCGCATCTCATTTCTATGATTCATGGTAAGATATAACATGATTTGCGAAGTGTTATGTATTCCTCGTCTACACTTCAAATGAATGTAAATGCGACACTTCCTTATTAGGAAATAGCGTCTGCAGATGTCTAGGCATCGTAGCAATGGAGTTCTAATGCTTCTTAAAACGCGATACCGCATCTCATTTCTAGGTTTCATGGTAAGATGTAATATGATTTGCGAAGTGTCATGTATTCCTCGTCTACACTTCAAATGAATGTGAATGCGAAACTTCCTCGCTAGGAAATAGCGTTTGCAGATGTCTAGGTATCGTAGCAATAGAGTTCTAATGCTTCTTAAAACGCGATATCGCATCTCATTTCTATGTTTCATGGTAAGATGTAATATGATTTGAGAAGTGTTATGTACTCCTCCTCTACACTTCAAATGAATGTAAATGCGACACCTCCTTGCCAGGAAATAGCGTTTGCAAATGTCTACCTATCATAGCAATAGTGTTCTAATGCTTCTTAAAACGCGATATCGCATCTCATTTCTATGTTTCATGGTAAGATATAACATGATTTGCGAAGTGTTATGTATTCCTCGTCTATACTTCAAATGAATGTGAATGCGAAACTTCCTCGCTAGGAAATAGCGTTTGCAGATGTCTACGTATCGTAGCAATAGAGTTCATACGATTCATAAAACGCGATATCGCATCTCATTTCTATGTTTCATGGTAAGATATAACATGATTTGCGAAGTGTTATGTATTCCTCGTCTACACTTCAATTGAATGAGAATGCGATACTTCCTTGCTAGGAAATAGCGTTTGCAGATGTCTACGTATCGTAGCAATAGCTTTCTAATGCTTCTTAAAACGCGATATCGCATCTCATTTCTATGTTTCATGGTAAGATATAATATGATTTGCGAAGTGTCACGTATTCCTCGTCTACACTTCAAATGAATGTAAATGCGACACTTCCTTGTTAGGATATAGCGTCTGCAGATGTCTAGGTATCGTGCAATAGAGTTCTATTGCTTCTTCAAACGCGATATCGCATCTCATTTCTATGTTTCATGGTAAGATGTAATATGGTTTGAGAAGTGTTATGTACTCCTCCTCTACACTTCAAATGAATGTAAATGCGACACTTCCTTGCCAGGAAATAGCGTTTGCAAATGTCTACCTATCGTAGCAATAGTGTTCTAATGCTCCTTAAAACGCGATATCGCATCTCATTTCTATGTTTTATGGTAAGATATAACATGATTTGCGAAGTGTTACGTATTCCTCGTCTACACTACAAATGAATGTAAATGCGACACCTCCTTGCCAGGAAATAGCGTTTGCAAATGTCTACCTATCATAGCAATAGTGTTCTAATGCTCCTTAAAACGCGATATCGCATCTCATTTCTATGTTTCATGGTAAGATATAACATGATTTGCGAAGTGCTATGTATTCCTCGTCTACACTTCAAATGAATGTAAGTGCGACACTTCGTTGCAAGGAAATAGCGTTTGCAGATGTCTACGTATCGTAGCAGTGGAGTTCTTATGATACTTAAAACGCGATATCGCATCTCATTTCTATGTTTCATGGTAAGATGTAATATTCATTTCGAAGTGTTATGCATTCCTCATCTACGATTCAAATGAAAGTAAATGCGACACTTCCTTGCAAGGTAATAGCGATTGCAGATATCTACGTATCGTAGCAATAGAGTTCATACGATTCATAAAACGCGATATCGCATCTCATTTCTATGTTTCATGGTAAGATATAACATGATTTGCGAAGTGTTATGTATTCCTCGTCTACACTTCAATTGAATGAGAATGCGATACTTCCTCGCTAGGAAATAGCGTTTGCAGATGTCTACGTATCGTAGCAATAGCTTTCTAATGCTTCTTAAAACGCGATATCGCATCTCATTTCTATGTTTCATGGTAAGATATAACATGATTTGCGAAGTGTTATGTATTCCTCGTCTATACTTCAAATGAATGTGAATGCGAAACTTCCTCGCTAGGAAATAGCGTTTGCAGATGTCTACGTATCGTAGCAATAGCTTTCTAATGCTTTTTAAAACGCGATATCGCGTCTCATTTCTATGTTTCATGGTAAGATATAATATGATTTGCGAAGTGTCATGTATTCCTCGTCTACACTTCAAATGAATGTGAATGCGATACTTCCTCGCTAGGAAATAGCGTTTGCAGATGTCTACGTATCGTAGCAATAGCTTTCTAATGCTTCCTAAAACGCGATGTCGAATCTCATTTCTATGTTTCATGGTAAGATGTAATATTCATTTCGAAGTGTTATGCATTCCTCGTCTACGATTCAAATGAAAGTAAATGCGACACTTCCTTGCAAGGTAATAGCGATTGCAGCTATCTACGTATCGTAGCAATGGAGTTCATATGATTCATAAAACGCGATATCGCATCTTATTTCTATGTTTCATGGTAAGTTATAACATGATTTGCGAAGTGTTATGTATTCCTCGTCTACACTTCAAATGAATGTGAATGCGATACTTCCTCGCTAGGAAATAGCGTTTGCAGATATCTACGTATCGTAGCAACAGATTTCTAATGCTTCTTAATACGCGATATCGCATCTCATTTCTATGTTTCATGGTAAGATATAATATGAATTGCGAAGTGTCATGTATTCCTCGTCTACACTTCAAATGAATGTGAATGCGATACTTCCTCACTAGGAAATAGCGTTTGCAGATGTCTACGTATCGTAGCAATAGCTTTCTAATGCTCCTTAAAACGCGATATCGCATCTCATTTCTATGTTTCATAGTAAGATGTAATATTCATTTCGAAGTGTTATGCATTCCTCGTCTACGATTCAAATGAAAGTAAATGCAACACTTCCATGCAAGGTAATAGCGATTGCAGATGTCTACGTATCGTAGCAATAGAGTTCATATGATTCATAAAACGCGATATCGCATCTCATTTCTGTGTTTCATGGTAAGATATAACATGATTTGCGAAGTGTTGTGTATTCCTCGTCTACACTTCAAATGAATGTGAATGCGATACTTCCTCGCTAGGAAATAGCATTTGCAGATGTCTACGTATCGTAGCAATGGATTTCTAATGCTTCTTAAAACGCGTTATCGCATCTCATTTCTATGTTTCATGGTAAGATATAATATGATTTGCGAAGTGTCATGTATTCCTCGTATCCACTTCAAATGAATGTAAATGCGGCACTTCCTTGCTGAGAAATAGCGTCTGCAGATGTCTAGGTATCGTAGCGATAGAGTTCTAATGCTTCTTAAAACGCGATATCGCATCTCATTTCTATGTTGCATGGTAAGATGTAATATTCATTGCGAAGTGTCATGTATTCCTCGTCTACACTTCAATTGAATGTACATGCGACACTTCCTTGCTAGGAAATAGCGTCTGCAGATGTCTAGGTATCGTAGCAATAGAGTTCTAATGCTTCTTAAAACGCGATATCGCATCTCATTTCTATGTTTCATGGTAAGATGTAATATGATTTGCGAAGTGTTATGTATTCCTCGTCTACACTTCAAATGAATGTGAATGCGATACTTCCTCGCTAGGAAATAGCGTTTGCAGATGTCTACGTATCGTAGCAATAGCTTTCTAATGCTTCTTAAAACGCGATATCGCATGTCATTTCTATGTTTCATGGTAAGATGTAATATTCGTTTCGAAGTGTTATGCATTCCTCGTCTACGATTCAAATGAAAGTAAATGCGATACTTCGTTGCAAGGTAATAGCGATTGCAGATGTCTACGTATCGTAGCAATAGAGTTCATATGATTCATAAAACGCGATATCGCATCTCATTTCTATGTTTCATGGTAAGATATAACATGATTTGCGAAGTGTTATGTATTCCTCGTCTACACTTCAAATGAATGTGAATGCGATACTTCCTCGCTAGGAAATAGCGTTTGCAGATATCTACGTATCGTAGCAATAGCCTTCTAATGCTTCTTAAAACGCGATGTCGCATCTCATTTCTATGTTTCATGGTAAGACATAATATGATTTGCGAAGTGTCATGTATTCCTCGTATCCACTTCAAATGAATGTAAATGCGACACTTCCTTATTAGGAAATAGCGTCTGCAGATGTCTAGGTATCGTAGCGATAGAGTTCTAATGCTTCTTAAAACGCGATATCGCATCTCATTTCTATGTTTCATGGTAAGATGTAATATGATTTGCGAAGTGTCATGTATTCCTCGTCTACACTTCAAATGAATGTGAATGCGATACTTCCTCGCTAGGAAATAGCGTTTGCAGATGTCTAGGTATCGTAGCAATAGAGTTCTAATGCTTCTTAAAACGCGATATCGCATCTCATTTCTTTGTTTCATGGTAAGATGTAATATGATTTGAGAAGTGTTATGTACTCCTCCTCTACACTTCAAATGAATGTAAATGCGACACCTCCTTGCCAGGAAATAGCGTTTGCAAATGTCTACCTATCATAGCAATAGTGTTCTAATGCTTCTTAAAACGCGATATCGCATCTCATTTCTATGTTTCATGGTAAGATATAACATGATTTGCGAAGTGTTATGTATTCCTCGTCTATACTTCAAATGAATGTGAATGCGAAACTTCCTCGCTAGGAAATAGCGTTTGCAGATGTCTACGTATCGTAGCAATAGCTTTCTAATGCTTTTTAAAACGCGATATCGCATCTCATTTCTATGTTTCATGGTAAGATATAATATGATTTGCGAAGTGCCATGTATTCCTCGTCTACACTTCAAATGAATGTGAATGCGATACTTCCTCGCTAGGAAATAGCGTTTGCAGATGTCTACGTATCGTAGCAATAGCTTTCTAATGCTTCCTAAAACGCGATGTCGAATCTCATTTCTATGTTTCATGGTTAGATGTAATATTCATTTCGAAGTGTTATGCATTCCTCGTCTACGATTCAAATGAAAGTAAATGCGACGCTTCCTTGCAAGGTAATAGCGATTGCAGCTATCTACGTATCGTAGCAATGGAGTTCATATGATTCATAAAACGCGATATCGCATCTCATTTCTATGTTTCATGGTAAGTTATAACATGATTTGCGAAGTGTTATGTATTCCTCGTCTACACTTCAAATGAATGTGAATGCGATACTTCCTCGCTAGGAAATAGCGTTTGCAGATGTCTACGTATCGTAGCAACAGATTTCTAATGCTTCTTAATACGCGATATCGCATCTCATTTCTATGTTTCATGGTAAGATATAATATGAATTGCGAAGTGTCATGTATTCCTCGTCTACACTTCAAATGAATGTGAATGCGATACTTCCTCACTAGGAAATAGCGTTTGCAGATGTCTACGTATCGTAGCAATAGCTTTCTAATGCTCCTTAAAACGCGATATCGCATCTCATTTCTATGTTTCATAGTAAGATGTAATATTCATTTCGAAGTGTTATGCATTCCTCGTCTACGATTCAAATGAAAGTAAATGCAACACTTCCATGCAAGGTAATAGCGATTGCAGATGTCTACGTATCGTAGCAATAGAGTTCATATGATTCATAAAACGCGATATCGCATCTCATTTCTGTGTTTCATGGTAAGATATAACATGATTTGCGAAGTGTTGTGTATTCCTCGTCTACACTTCAAATGAATGTGAATGCGATACTTCCTCGCTAGGAAATAGCATTTGCAGATGTCTACGTATCGTAGCAATGGATTTCTAATGCTTCTTAAAACGCGTTATCGCATCTCATTTCTATGTTTCATGGTAAGATATAATATGATTTGCGAAGTGTCATGTATTCCTCGTATCCACTTCAAATGAATGTAAATGCGGCACTTCCTTGCTGAGAAATAGCGTCTGCAGATGTCTAGGTATCGTAGCGATAGAGTTCTAATGCTTCTTAAAACGCGATATCGCATCTCATTTCTATGTTGCATGGTAAGATGTAATATTCATTGCGAAGTGTCATGTATTCCTCGTCTACACTTCAATTGAATGTACATGCGACACTTCCTTGCTAGGAAATAGCGTCTGCAGATGTCTAGGTATCGTAGCAATAGAGTTCTAATGCTTCTTAAAACGCGATATCGCATCTCATTTCTATGTTTCATGGTAAGATGTAATATGATTTGCGAAGTGTTATGTATTCCTCGTCTACACTTCAAATGAATGTGAATGCGATACTTCCTCGCTAGGAAATAGCGTTTGCAGATGTCTACGTATCGTAGCAATAGCTTTCTAATGCTTCTTAAAACGCGATATCGCATGTCATTTCTATGTTTCATGGTAAGATGTAATATTCGTTTCGAAGTGTTATGCATTCCTCGTCTACGATTCAAATGAAAGTAAATGCGATACTTCGTTGCAAGGTAATAGCGATTGCAGATGTCTACGTATCGTAGCAATAGAGTTCATATGATTCATAAAACGCGATATCGCATCTCATTTCTATGTTTCATGGTAAGATATAACATGATTTGCGAAGTGTTATGTATTCCTCGTCTACACTTCAAATGAATGTGAATGCGATACTTCCTCGCTAGGAAATAGCGTTTGCAGACATCTACGTATCGTAGCAATAGCCTTCTAATGCTTCTTAAAACGCGATGTCGCATCTCATTTCTATGTTTCATGGTAAGACATAATATGATTTGCGAAGTGTCATGTATTCCTCGTATCCACTTCAAATGAATGTAAATGCGACACTTCCTTATTAGGAAATAGCGTCTGCAGATGTCTAGGTATCGTAGCGATAGAGTTCTAATGCTTCTTAAAACGCGATATCGCATCTCATTTCTATGTTTCATGGTAAGATGTAATATGATTTGCGAAGTGTCATGTATTCCTCGTCTACACTTCAAATGAATGTGAATGCGATACTTCCTCGCTAGGAAATAGCGTTTGCAGATGTCTAGGTATCGTAGCAATAGAGTTCTAATGCTTCTTAAAACGCGATATCGCATCTCATTTCTATGTTTCATGGTAAGATGTAATATGATTTGAGAAGTGTTATGTACTCCTCCTCTACACTTCAAATGAATGTAAATGCGACACCTCCTTGCCAGGAAATAGCGTTTGCAAATGTCTACCTATCATAGCAATAGTGTTCTAATGCTTCTTAAAACGCGATATCGCATCTCATTTCTATGTTTCATGGTAAGATATAACATGATTTGCGAAGTGTTATGTATTCCTCGTCTATACTTCAAATGAATGTGAATGCGAAACTTCCTCGCTAGGAAATAGCGTTTGCAGATGTCTACGTATCGTAGCAATAGCTTTCTAATGCTTTTTAAAACGCGATATCGCATCTCATTTCTATGTTTCATGGTAAGATATAATATGATTTGCGAAGTGCCATGTATTCCTCGTCTACACTTCAAATGAATGTGAATGCGATACTTCCTCGCTAGGAAATAGCGTTTGCAGATGTCTACGTATCGTAGCAATAGCTTTCTAATGCTTCCTAAAACGCGATGTCGAATCTCATTTCTATGTTTCATGGTTAGATGTAATATTCATTTCGAAGTGTTATGCATTCCTCGTCTACGATTCAAATGAAAGTAAATGCGACGCTTCCTTGCAAGGTAATAGCGATTGCAGCTATCTACGTATCGTAGCAATGGAGTTCATATGATTCATAAAACGCGATATCGCATCTCATTTCTATGTTTCATGGTAAGTTATAACATGATTTGCGAAGTGTTATGTATTCCTCGTCTACACTTCAAATGAATGTGAATGCGATACTTCCTCGCTAGGAAATAGCGTTTGCAGATGTCTACGTATCGTAGCAACAGATTTCTAATGCTTCTTAATACGCGATATCGCATCTCATTTCTATGTTTCATGGTAAGATATAATATGAATTGCGAAGTGTCATGTATTCCTCGTCTACACTTCAAATGAATGTGAATGCGATACTTCCTCACTAGGAAATAGCGTTTGCAGATGTCTACGTATCGTAGCAATAGCTTTCTAATGCTCCTTAAAACGCGATATCGCATCTCATTTCTATGTTTCATGGTAAGATGTAATATTCATTTCGAAGTGTTATGCATTCCTCGTCTACGATTCAAATGAAAGTAAATGCGACACTTCCATGCAAGGTAATAGCGATTGCAGATGTCTACGTATCGTAGCAATAGAGTTCTTATGATTCATGAAACGCGATATCGCATCTCATTTCTGTGTTTCATGGTAAGATATAACATGATTTGCGAAGTGTTGTGTATTCCTCGTCTACACTTCAAATGAATGTGAATGCGATACTTCCTCGCTAGGAAATAGCATTTGCAGATGTCTACGTATCGTAGCAATAGATTTCTAATGCTTCTTAAAACGCGATATCGCATGTCATTTCTATGTTTCATGATAAGATATAGTATTCATTGCGAAGTGTTATGCATTCCTCGTATACGATTCAAATGAATGTAAATGCTACACTTCCTTGCAAGGAGATAGCGTTTGCATAAGTCTACGTATCGTAGCAATAGAGTTCTTCTGATTCTTAAAACGCGATATCGCATCTTATTTTTATGTTTCATGGTAAGATATAATATGATTTGCGAAGTGTCATGTATTCCTCGTCTGCACTTCAAATGAATGTGAATGCGATGCTTCCTCGCTAGGAAAAAGCGTTTGCAGATGTCTACGTATCGTAGCAATAGCTTTCTAATGCTTCTTAAAACGCGATATCGCATGTCATTTCTATGTTTCATGGTAAGATGTAATATTCGTTTCGAAGTGTCATGTATTCCTCGTCTACACTTCAATTGAATGTACATGCGACACTTCCTTGCTAGGAAATAGCGTCTGCAGATGTCTAGGTATCGTAGCAATAGAGTTCTAATGCTTCTTAAAACGCGATATCGCATCTCATTTCTATGTTTCATGGTAAGATATAACATGATTTGCGAAGTGTTATGTACTCTTCGTCTACACTTCAAATGAATGTGAATGCGATGCTTCCTCGCTAGGAAATAGCGTTTGCAGATGTCTACGTATCGTAGCAATAGCTTTCTAATGCTTCTTAAAACGAGATATCGCATCTCATTTCTATGTTTCATGGTAAGATATAATATGGTTTGCGAAGTGTCACGTGTTCCTTGTCTACACTTCAAATGAATGTAAATGCGACACTTCCTTATTAGGAAATAGCGTCTGCAGATGTCTAGGTATCGTAGCAATAGAGTTCTAATGCTTCTTAAAACGCGATATCGCATCTCATTTCTATGTTTCATGGTAAGATGTAATATGATTTGCGAAGTGTCATGTATTCCTCGTCTACACTTCAAATGAATGTGAATGCGATACTTCCTCGCTAGGAAATAGCGTTTGCAGATGTCTAGGTATCGTAGCAATAGAGTTCTAATGCTTCTTAAAACGCGATATCGCATCTCATTTCTATGTTTCATGGTAAGATGTAATATGATTTGAGAAGTGTTATGTACTCCTCCTCTACACTTCAAATGAATGTAAATGCGACACCTCCTTGCCAGGAAATAGCGTTTGCAAATGTCTACCTATCATAGCAATAGTGTTCTAATGCTTCTTAAAACGCGATATCGCATCTCATTTCTATGTTTCATGGTAAGATATAACATGATTTGCGAAGTGTTATGTATTCCTCGTCTATACTTCAAATGAATGTGAATGCGAAACTTCCTCGCTAGGAAATAGCGTTTGCAGATGTCTACGTATCGTAGCAATAGCTTTCTAATGCTTTTTAAAACGCGATATCGCATCTCATTTCTATGTTTCATGGTAAGATATAACATGATTTGCGAAGTGTTATGTACTCTTCGTCTACACTTCAAATGAATGTGAATGCGATGCTTCCTCGCTAGGAAATAGCGTTTGCAGATGTCTACGTATCGTAGCAATAGCTTTCTAATGCTTCTTAAAACGAGATATCGCATCTCATTTCTATGTTTCATGGTAAGATATAATATGGTTTGCGAAGTGTCACGTGTTCCTTGTCTACACTTCAAATGAATGTAAATGCGACACTTCCTTATTAGGAAATAGCGTCTGCAGATGTCTAGGTATCGTAGCAATAGAGTTCTAATGCTTCTTAAAACGCGATATCGCATCTCATTTCTATGTTTCATGGTAAGATGTAATATGATTTGCGAAGTGTCATGTATTCCTCGTCTACACTTCAAATGAATGTGAATGCGATACTTCCTCGCTAGGAAATAGCGTTTGCAGATGTCTAGGTATCGTAGCAATAGAGTTCTAATGCTTCTTAAAACGCGATATCGCATCTCATTTCTATGTTTCATGGTAAGATGTAATATGATTTGAGAAGTGTTATGTACTCCTCCTCTACACTTCAAATGAATGTAAATGCGACACCTCCTTGCCAGGAAATAGCGTTTGCAAATGTCTACCTATCATAGCAATAGTGTTCTAATGCTTCTTAAAACGCGATATCGCATCTCATTTCTATGTTTCATGGTAAGATATAACATGATTTGCGAAGTGTTATGTATTCCTCGTCTATACTTCAAATGAATGTGAATGCGAAACTTCCTCGCTAGGAAATAGCGTTTGCAGATGTCTACGTATCGTAGCAATAGCTTTCTAATGCTTTTTAAAACGCGATATCGCATCTCATTTCTATGTTTCATGGTAAGATATAATATGATTTGCGAAGTGTCATGAATTCCTCGTCTACACTTCAAATGAATGTGAATGCGATACTTCCTCGCTAGGAAATAGCGTTTGCAGATGTCTACGTATCGTAGCAATAGATTTCTAATGCTTCTTAAAACGCGATATCGCATGTCATTTCTATGTTTCATGATAAGATATAGTATTCATTGCGAAGTGTTATGCATTCCTCGTATACGATTCAAATGAATGTAAATGCTACACTTCCTTGCAAGGAGATAGCGTTTGCATAAGTCTACGTATCGTAGCAATAGAGTTCTTCTGATTCTTAAAACGCGATATCGCATCTTATTTTTATGTTTCATGGTAAGATATAATATGATTTGCGAAGTGTCATGTATTCCTCGTCTGCACTTCAAATGAATGTGAATGCGATGCTTCCTCGCTAGGAAAAAGCGTTTGCAGATGTCTACGTATCGTAGCAATAGCTTTCTAATGCTTCTTAAAACGCGATATCGCATGTCATTTCTATGTTTCATGGTAAGATGTAATATTCGTTTCGAAGTGTCATGTATTCCTCGTCTACACTTCAATTGAATGTACATGCGACACTTCCTTGCTAGGAAATAGCGTCTGCAGATGTCTAGGTATCGTAGCAATAGAGTTCTACTGCTTCTTAAAACGCGATATCGCATCTCATTTCTATGTTTCATGGTAAGATATAATATGATTTGCGAAGTGTCATGTATTCCTCGTCTCCACTTCAAATGAATGTAAATGCGACACTTCCTTGCTAGGAAAGAGCGTCTGCAGATGTCTATGTATCGTAGCAATAGAGTTGTAATGCTTCTTAAAACGCGATATCGCATCTCATTTCTATGTTTCATGGTAAGATATAACATGATTTGCGAAGTGTTATGTACTCTTCGTCTACACTTCAAATGAATGTGAATGCGATGCTTCCTCGCTAGGAAATAGCGTTTGCAGATGTCTACGTATCGTAGCAATAGCTTTCTAATGCTTCTTAAAACGAGATATCGCATCTCATTTCTATGTTTCATGGTAAGATATAATATGGTTTGCGAAGTGTCACGTGTTCCTTGTCTACACTTCAAATGAATGTAAATGCGACACTTCCTTATTAGGAAATAGCGTCTGCAGATGTCTAGGTATCGTAGCAATAGAGTTCTAATGCTTCTTAAAACGCGATATCGCATCTCATTTCTATGTTTCATGGTAAGATGTAATATGATTTGCGAAGTGTCATGTATTCCTCGTCTACACTTCAAATGAATGTGAATGCGATACTTCCTCGCTAGGAAATAGCGTTTGCAGATGTCTAGGTATCGTAGCAATAGAGTTCTAATGCTTCTTAAAACGCGATATCGCATCTCATTTCTATGTTTCATGGTAAGATGTAATATGATTTGAGAAGTGTTATGTACTCCTCCTCTACACTTCAAATGAATGTAAATGCGACACCTCCTTGCCAGGAAATAGCGTTTGCAAATGTCTACCTATCATAGCAATAGTGTTCTAATGCTTCTTAAAACGCGATATCGCATCTCATTTCTATGTTTCATGGTAAGATATAACATGATTTGCGAAGTGTTATGTATTCCTCGTCTATACTTCAAATGAATGTGAATGCGAAACTTCCTCGCTAGGAAATAGCGTTTGCAGATGTCTACGTATCGTAGCAATAGCTTTCTAATGCTTTTTAAAACGCGATATCGCATCTCATTTCTATGTTTCATGGTAAGATATAATATGATTTGCGAAGTGTCATGAATTCCTCGTCTACACTTCAAATGAATGTGAATGCGATACTTCCTCGCTAGGAAATAGCGTTTGCAGATGTCTACGTATCGTAGCAATAGCTTTCTAATGCTTCCTAAAACGCGATGTCGAATCTCATTTCTATGTTTCATGGTAAGATGTAATATTCATTTCGAAGTGTTATGCATTCCTCGTCTACGATTCAAATGAAAGTAAATGCGACACTTCCTTGCAAGGTAATAGCGATTGCAGCTATCTACGTATCGTAGCAATGGAGTTCATATGATTCATAAAACGCGATATCGCATCTCATTTCTATGTTTCATGGTAAGTTATAACATGATTTGCGAAGTGTTATGTATTCCTCGTCTACACTTCAAATGAATGTGAATGCGATACTTCCTCGCTAGGAAATAGCGTTTGCAGATGTCTACGTATCGTAGCAACAGATTTCTAATGCTTCTTAATACGCGATATCGCATCTCATTTCTATGTTTCATGGTAAGATATAATATGGATTGCGAAGTGTCATGTATTCCTCGTCTACACTTCAAATGAATGTGAATGCGATACTTCCTCACTAGGAAATAGCGTTTGCAGATGTCTACGTATCGTAGCAATAGCTTTCTAATGCTCCTTAAAACGCGATATCGCATCTCATTTCTATGTTTCATGGTAAGATGTAATATTCATTTCGAAGTGTTATGCATTCCTCGTCTACGATTCAAATGAAAGTAAATGCGACACTTCCATGCAAGGTAATAGCGATTGCAGATGTCTACGTATCGTAGCAATAGAGTTCATATGATTCATAAAACGCGATATCGCATCTCATTTCTGTGTTTCATTGTAAGATATAACATGATTTGCGAAGTGTTGTGTATTCCTCGTCTACACTTCAAATGAATGTGAATGCGATACTTCCTCGCTAGGAAATAGCATTTGCAGATGTCTACGTATCGTAGCAATAGATTTCTAATGCTTCTTAAAACGCGATATCGCATGTCATTTCTATGTTTCATGATAAGATATAGTATTCATTGCGAAGTGTTATGCATTCCTCGTATACGATCCAAATGAATGTAAATGCTACACTTCCTTGCAAGGAGATAGCGTTTGCATAAGTCTACGTATCGTAGCAATAGAGTTCTTCTGATTCTTAAAACGCGATATCGCATCTTATTTTTATGTTTCATGGTAAGATATAATATGATTTGCGAAGTGTCATGTATTCCTCGTCTACACTTCAAATGAATGTAAATGCGACACTTCCTCGCTAGGAAATAGCGATTGCAGATGTCTACGTATCGTAGCAATAGAGTTCATATGATACTTAAAACGCGATATCGCATCTCATTTCTATGTTTCATGGTTAGATATAACATGATTTGCCAAGTGTTATGTATTCCTCGTCTACACTTCAAATGAATGTAAATGCGACACTTCCTTGCTAGGAAATAGCGTCTGCAGATGTCTAGGTATCGTAGCGATAGAGTTCTAATGCTTCTTAAAACTCGATATCGCATCTCATTCCTATGTTTCATGGTAAGATATAATATGATTTGCGAAGTGTTATGTATTCCTCGTCTACACTTCAAATGAATGTAAATGCGGCACTTCCTTGCAAAGAAATAGCGTTTGCAGATGTCTACGTATCGTAGCAGTAGATTTCTAAAGCTTCTTAAAACGCGATATCGCATCTCATTTCTATGTTTCATGGTAAGATGTAATATGACTTGCGATGTGTTATGTATTCCTCCTCTACACTTCAAATTAATTTAAATGGACACTTCCTTGCAAGGAAATAGCGTTTGCAAATGTCTACCTATCGTAGCAATAGTGTTCTAATGCTTCTTAAAACGCGATATCGCATCTCATTTCTATGTTTCATGGTAAGGTATAATATGATTTGCGAAGTGTTATGTATTCCTCGTCTACACTTCAAATGAATGTAAATGCGACACTTCCTTGCAAGGAAACAGCGATTGCAGATGTTTACGTATCGTTGCAATAGAGTTCTTATGATTCTTAAAACGCGATATCGCATCTCATTTCTATGTTTCATGGTAAGATATAATATGATTTGCGAAGTGTCACGTATTCCTCGTCTACACTTCAAATGAATGTAAATGCGACACTTCCTTGTTAGGCTATAGCGTCTGCAGATGTCCAGGTATCGTAGCAATAGAGTTCTAATGCTTCTTAAAACGCGATATCGCATCTCATTTCTATGTTTCATGGTAAGATGTAATATGATTTGAGAAGTGTTATGTACTCTTCCACTACACTTCAAATGAATGTAAATGCGACACTTCCTTGCCCGGAAATAGCATTTGCAAATGTCTACCTATCGTAGCAATAGTGTTCTAATGCTCCTTAAAACGCGATATCGCATCTCATTTCTATGTTTCATGGTAAGATATAACATGATTTGCGAAGTGTTATGTATTCCTCGTCTACACTTCAAATGAATGTGAATGCGATACTTCTTTGCTAGGAAATAGCGTCTGCAGATGTCTAGGTATCGTAGCAATAGAGTTCAAATGCTTCTTAAAACGAGATATTGCATCTCATATCTATGTTTCATGATAAGATATAATATTCATTGCGAAGTGTTATGCATTCCTCGTATACGATTCAAATGAATGTAAATACGACACTACCTTGCAAGGAAATAGCGTTTGCATATGTCTACGTATCGTAGCAATAGAGTTCTTCTGATTCTTAAAACGCGATATCGCATCTCATATCTATGTTTCATGGTTAGATATAACATGATTTGCGAAGTGTTATGTATTCCTCGTCTACACTTCAAATGAATGTAAATGCGACACTTCCTTGCTAGGAAATAGCGTCTGCAGATGTCTAGGTATCGTAGCAGTAGAGTTCATATGATACTTAAAACGCGATATAGCACCTCATTTCTATGTTTCATGGTAAGATATAACATGATTTGCGAAGTGTTATGTATTCCTCGTCTACACATCAAATGAATGTAAATGCGACACTTGCTTGCAAGGAAATAGCGTTTGCAGATGTCTACGTATCGTAGCAATAGATTTCTAATGCTTCTTAAAACGCGATATCGCATCTCATTTCTATGTTTCATGGTAAGATATAATATGATTTGCGAAGTGTTATGTATTCCACGTCTACACTTCAAATGAATGTGAATGCGATACTTCCTCGCTAGGAAATAGCGTTTGCAGATGTCTACGTATCGTAGTAATAGCTTCCTAATGCTTCTTAAAACGCGATATCGCATCTCATTTCTATCTTTCATGGTAAGATATAATATGATTTGCGGAGTGTTATGTGTTCCCCGTCTACACTTCAAATGAATGTAAATGCGACACTTCCTTGCAAGGAAATAGCGTTTGCAGATGTCTACGTATCGAAGCAATAGAGTTCAAATGCTTCTTAAAACGAGATATTGCATCTCATATCTATGTTTCATGATAAGATATAATATTCATTGCGAAGTGTTATGCATTCCTCGTCTACGATTCAAATGAATGTAAATGCGACACTTCCTTGCAAGGAAATAGCGTTTGCAGATGTCTACGTATCGTAGCAATAGATTTCTAATGCTTCTTAAAACGCGATATCGCATCTCATTTCTATGTTTCATGGTAAGATATAATATGATTTGCGAAGTGTCATGTATTCCTCGTCTCCACTTCAAATGAATGTAAATGCGACACTTCCTTGCTAGGAAATAGCGTCTGCAGATGTCTAGGTATCGTAGCGATAGAGTTCCAATGCTTCTTAAAACGCGATATCGCATCTCATTCCTATGTTTCATGGTAAGATATAATATGATTTGCGAAGTGTTATGTATTCCTCGTCTACACTTCAAATGAATGTAAATGCGGCACTTCCGTGCAAAGAAATAGCGTTTGCAGATGTCTACGTATCGTAGCAATAGATTTCTAATACTTCTTAAAACGCGATATCGCACCTCATTTTATGTTTCATGGTAAGATATAATATGATTTGCGAAGTGTCATGTATTCCTCGTCTACACTTCAAATGAGTGTGAATGCGACACTTCCTCGCTAGGAAATAGCGTTTGCAGATGTCTACGTATCGTACCAATAGAGTTCATATGATTCTTAAAACGCGATATCGCATCTCATTTCTATGTTTCATGGTAAGATATAATATGATTTGCGAAGTGTTATGTATTCCTCGTCTACACTTCAAATGAATGTAAATGCGGCACTTCCTTGCAAAGAAATAGCGTTTGCAGATGTCTACGTATCGTAGCAATAGATTTCTAATACTTCTTAAAACGCGATATCGCACCTCATTTCTATGTTTCATGCTAAGATATAATATGATTTGCGAAGTGTCATGTATTCCTCGTCTACACTTCAAATGAATGTAAATGCGGCACTTCCGTGCAAAGAAATAGCGTTTGCAGATGTCTACGTATCGTAGCAATAGATTTCTAATACTTCTTAAAACGCGATATCGCATCTCATTTCTATGTTTCATGGTCAGATATAACATGATTTGCGAAGTGTTATGTATTCCTCGTCTACACTTCAAATGAATGTAAATGCGACACTTCCTTGCTAGGAAATAGCGTCTGCAGATGTCTAGGTATCGTAGCGATAGAGTTCTAATGCTTCTTAAAACTCGATATCGCATCTCATTCCTATGTTTCATGGTAAGATATAATATGATTTGCGAAGTGTTATGTATTCCTCGTCTACACTTCAAACGAATGTAAATGCGGCACTTCCTTGCAAAGAAATAGCGTTTGCAGATGTCTACGTATCGTAGCAATAGATTTCTAATGCTTCTTAAAACGCGATATCGCATCTCATTTCAATGTTTCATGGTAAGATATAATATGATTTGCGAAGTGTCATGTATTCCTCGTCTACACTTCAAATGAATGTAAATGCGACACTTCCTTGCTAGGAAATAGCGTCTGCAGATGTCTAGGTATCGTAGCAGTAGAGTTCATATGATACTTAAAACGCGATATAGCACCTCATTTCTATGTTTCATGGTAAGATATAACATGATTTGCGAAGTGTTATGTATTCCTCGTCTACACATCAAATGAATGTAAATGCGACACTTGCTTGCAAGGAAATAGCGTTTGCAGATGTCTACGTATCGTAGCAATAGATTTCTAATGCTTCTTAAAACGCGATATCGCATCTCATTTCTATGTTTCATGGTAAGATATAATATGATTTGCGAAGTGTTATGTATTCCACGTCTACACTTCAAATGAATGTGAATGCGATACTTCCTCGCTAGGAAATAGCGTTTGCAGATGTCTACGTATCGTAGTAATAGCTTCCTAATGCTTCTTAAAACGCGATATCGCATCTCATTTCTATCTTTCATGGTAAGATATAATATGATTTGCGGAGTGTTATGTGTTCCCCGTCTACACTTCAAATGAATGTAAATGCGACACTTCCTTGCAAGGAAATAGCGTTTGCAGATGTCTACGTATCGAAGCAATAGAGTTCAAATGCTTCTTAAAACGAGATATTGCATCTCATATCTATGTTTCATGATAAGATATAATATTCATTGCGAAGTGTTATGCATTCCTCGTCTACGATTCAAATGAATGTAAATGCGACACTTCCTTGCAAGGAAATAGCGTTTGCAGATGTCTACGTATCGTAGCAATAGATTTCTAATGCTTCTTAAAACGCGATATCGCATCTCATTTCAATGTTTCATGGTAAGATATAATATGATTTGCGAAGTGTCATGTATTCCTCGTCTACACTTCAAATGAATGTAAATGCGACACTTCCTTGCTAGGAAATAGCGTCTGCAGATGTCTAGGTATCGTAGCAGTAGAGTTCATATGATACTTAAAACGCGATATAGCACCTCATTTCTATGTTTCATGGTAAGATATAACATGATTTGCGAAGTGTCATGTATTCCTCGTCTACACTTCAAATGAATGTAAATGCGACACTTCCTTCCTAGGAAATAGCGTCTGCAGATGTCTAGGTATCGTAGCAGTAGAGTTCATATGATACTTAAAACGCGATATAGCACCTCATTTCTATCTTTCATGGTAAGATATAACATGATTTGCGGAGTGTTATGTGTTCCCCGTCTACACTTCAAATGAATGTAAATGCGACACTTCCTTGCAAGGAAATAGCGTTTGCAGATGTCTACGTATCGAAGCAATAGAGTTCAAATGCTTCTTAAAACGAGATATTGCATCTCATATCTATGTTTCATGATAAGATATAATATTCATTGCGAAGTGCTATGCATTCCTCGTCTACGATTCAAATGAATGTAAATGCGACACTTCCTTGCAAGGAAATAGCGTTTGCAGATGTCTACGTATCGTAGCAATAGATTTCTAATGCTTCTTAAAACGCGATATCGCATCTCATTTCTATGTTTCATGGTAAGATATAATATGATTTGCGAAGTGTCATGTATTCCTCGTCTCCACTTCAAATGAATGTAAATGCGACACTTCCTTGCTAGGAAATAGCGTCTGCAGATGTCTAGGTATCGTAGCAATAGATTTCTAATACTTCTTAAAACGCGATATCGCACCTCATTTCTATGTTTCATGGTAAGATATAATATGATTTGCGAAGTGTCATGTATTCCTCGTCTACACTTCAAATGAGTGTGAATGCGACACTTCCTCGCTAGGAAATAGCGTTTGCAGATGTCTACGTATCGTACCAATAGAGTTCATATGATTCTTAAAACGCGATATCGCATCTCATTTCTATGTTTCATGGTAAGATATAATATGATTTGCGAAGTGTTATGTATTCCTTCTCTACACTTCAAATGAATGTAAATGGACACTTCCTTGCAAGGAAATAGCGTTTGCAAATGTCTACCTATCGTAGCAATAGAGTTCTTATGATTCTTAAAACGCGATATCGCATCTCATTACTATGTTTCATGGTAAGATATAATATGATTTGCGAAGTGTTATGAATTCCTCGTCTACACTTCAAATGAATGTAAATGCGACACTTCCTTGCTAGGAAATAGCGTCTGCAGATGTCTAGGTATCGTAGCGATAGAGTTCTAATGCTTCTTAAAACGCGATATCGCATCTCATTCCTATGTTTCATGGTAAGATATAATATGATTTGCGAAGTGTTATGTATTCCTCGTCTACACTTCAAATGAATGTAAATGCGACACTTCCTTGCAAGGAAACAGCAATTGCAGATGTCTACGTATCGTTGCAATAGAGTTCTTATGATTCTTAGAACGCGATATCGCATCTCATTTCTATGTTTCATGGTAAGATATAATATGATTTGCGAAGTGTTATGTATTCCTCGTCTACACATCAAATGAATGTAAATGCGACACTTGCTTGCAAGGAAATAGCGTTTGCAGATGTCTACGTATCGTAGCAATAGATTTCTAATGCTTCTTAAAACGCGATATCGCATCTCATTTCTATGTTTCATGGTAAGATATAATATGATTTGCGAAGTGTTATGTATTCCACGTCTACACTTCAAATGAATGTGAATGCGATACTTCCTCGCTAGGAAATAGCGTTTGCAGATGTCTACGTATCGTAGTAATAGCTTCCTAATGCTTCTTAAAACGCGGTATCGCATCTCATTTCTATCTTTCATGGTAAGATATAATATGATTTGCGGAGTGTTATGTGTTCCCCGTCTACACTTCAAATGAATGTAAATGCGACACTTCCTTGCAAGGAAATAGCGTTTGCAGATGTCTACGTATCGAAGCAATAGAGTTCAAATGCTTCTTAAAACGAGATATTGCATCTCATATCTATGTTTCATGATAAGATATAATATTCATTGCGAAGTGTTATGCATTCCTCGTCTACGATTCAAATGAATGTAAATGCGACACTTCCTTGCAAGGAAATAGCGTTTGCAGATGTCTACGTATCGTAGCAATAGATTTCTAATGCTTCTTAAAACGCGATATCGCATCTCATTTCAATGTTTCATGGTAAGATATAATATGATTTGCGAAGTGTCATGTATTCCTCGTCTACACTTCAAATGAATGTAAATGCGACACTTCCTTGCTAGGAAATAGCGTCTGCAGATGTCTAGGTATCGTAGCAGTAGAGTTCATATGATACTTAAAACGCGATATAGCACCTCATTTCTATGTTTCATGGTAAGATATAACATGATTTGCGAAGTGTCATGTATTCCTCGTCTACACTTCAAATGAATGTAAATGCGACACTTCCTTCCTAGGAAATAGCGTCTGCAGATGTCTAGGTATCGTAGCAGTAGAGTTCATATGATACTTAAAACGCGATATAGCACCTCATTTCTATCTTTCATGGTAAGATATAACATGATTTGCGGAGTGTTATGTGTTCCCCGTCTACACTTCAAATGAATGTAAATGCGACACTTCCTTGCAAGGAAATAGCGTTTGCAGATGTCTACGTATCGAAGCAATAGAGTTCAAATGCTTCTTAAAACGAGATATTGCATCTCATATCTATGTTTCATGATAAGATATAATATTCATTGCGAAGTGTTATGCATTCCTCGTCTACGATTCAAATGAATGTAAATGCGACACTTCCTTGCAAGGAAATAGCGTTTGCAGATGTCTACGTATCGTAGCAATAGATTTCTAATGCTTCTTAAAACGCGATATCGCATCTCATTTCTATGTTTCATGGTAAGATATAATATGATTTGCGAAGTGTCATGTATTCCTCGTCTCCACTTCAAATGAATGTAAATGCGACACTTCCTTGCTAGGAAATAGCGTCTGCAGATGTCTAGGTATCGTAGCAATAGATTTCTAATACTCCTTAAAACGCGATATCGCACCTCATTTCTATGTTTCATGGTAAGATATAATATGATTTGCGAAGTGTCATGTATTCCTCGTCTACACTTCAAATGAGTGTGAATGCGACACTTCCTCGCTAGGAAATAGCGTTTGCAGATGTCTACGTATCGTACCAATAGAGTTCATATGATTCTTAAAACGCGATATCGCATCTCATTTCTATGTTTCATGGTAAGATATAATATGATTTGCGAAGTGTTATGTATTCCTTCTCTACACTTCAAATGAATGTAAATGGACACTTCCTTGCAAGGAAATAGCGTTTGCAAATGTCTACCTATCGTAGCAATAGAGTTCTTATGATTCTTAAAACGCGATATCGCATCTCATTACTATGTTTCATGGTAAGATATAATATGATTTGCGAAGTGTTATGAATTCCTCCTCTACACTTCAAATGAATGTAAATGCGACACTTCCTTGCTAGGAAATAGCGTCTGCAGATGTCTAGGTATCGTAGCGATAGAGTTCTAATGCTTCTTAAAACGCGATATCGCATCTCATTCCTATGTTTCATGGTAAGATATAATATGATTTGCGAAGTGTTATGTATTCCTCGTCTACACTTCAAATGAATGTAAATGCGACACTTCCTTGCAAGGAAACAGCAATTGCAGATGTCTACGTATCGTTGCAATAGAGTTCTTATGATTCTTAGAACGCGATATCGCATCTCATTTCTATGTTTCATGGTAAGATATAATATGATTTGCGAAGTGTTATGTATTCCTCGTCTACACTTCAAATGAATGTAAATGCGGCACTTCCTTGCAAAGAAATAGCGTTTGCAGATGTCTACGTATCGTAGCAGTAGATTTCTAATGCTTCTTAAAACGCGATATCGCATCTCATTTCTATGTTTCATGGTAAGATATAATATGATTTCCGAAGTGTCATGTATTCCTCGTCTACACTTCAAATGAATGTAAATGCGACACTTCCTTGCTAGGAAATAGCGTCTGCAGATATCAAGGTATCGTAGCAATAGAGTTCAAATGCTTCTTAAGACGAGATATTGCATCTCATATCTATGTTTCATGATAAGATATAATATTCATTGCGAAGTGTTATGCATTCCTCGTATACGATTCAAATGAATGTAAATGCGACACTTCCTTGCAAGGAAATAGCGTTTGCAGTTGTCTACGTATCGTAGCAATAGAGTTCTTATGATTCTTAAAACGCGATATCGCATCTCATTTCTATTTTTCATGGTAAGATATAATATGATTTGCGAAGTGTTATGTATTCCTCGTCTACACTTCAAATGAATGTGAATGCGACACTTCCTCGCTAGGAAATAGCGTTTGCAGATGTCTACGTATCGTAGCAATAGTGTTCTTATGATTCTTAAAACGCGATATCGCATCTCATTCCTATGTTTCATGGTAAGATATAATATGATTTGCGAAGTGTCATGTATTCCTCGTCTACACTTCAAATGAATGTAAATGCGACACTTCCTTGCTAGGAGATAGCGTCTGCAGATGTCTAGGTATCGTAGCGATAGAGTTCTAATGCTTCTTAAAACGCGATATCGCATCTCATTCCTATGTTTCATGATAAGATGTAATATTCATTGCGACGTGTCATGTATATCTCGTATTCACTTCAGAAGAATGTAAAAGCGGCACTTTCCCAGCTAGGAAGTAGCGCTTGCAGATGTCTACGTATCGAAGCAATGGTGTTCTAATGCTTCGCAAAACGCGATATGGCAACTCACTCCAATGTTTCATGATAAGATATAATATTCATTCCGATGTGTCATGTATATCTCGTATTCACTTCAAAAGAATGTAAATGCGAAACTTCCTTGCTAGGAAATAGCGTTTGCAGATGTCTACGTATCGTAGCAATAGTGCTCTAATGCTTTTTAGAACGCGAAATCGCATCTCACTTCTATGTTTCATGACAAAATATAATATTTATTGCGAAGTGTCATGTATACCTCGTATTCACTACAAAAGAATGTAAATGCGAAACTTCCATGCTAGGAAATAGCGTTTGCATATGTCTACGTATCGTAGCAATAGAGTTCTAATGCTTCATAAAACGCCATATCGCATCTCACTTCTATGATTCATGATAAGATATAATATTCATTGCGAAGTGTCATGTATCCCTCGATTTCATTTCACAAGAATGTAAATGCGACACTTCCAAGCCATGAAATAACGTTTGCAGATGTCTACGTATCGTAGCGATAGAGTTCTAATGTTTCTTATAACGAGATGTCGTATTTCATTTCTATGTTTCGTAATAAAATATAATATTCATTGTGGAATGTTATGTATACCTCGTATTCACTTCAAAAGAATGTAAATGCGACACTTCCATGCTAGGAAATAGCATTTGCAGATGTCCACGTATCGTAGCAATAGAGTTCTAATGCTTCTTAAAACGGCATATCGCATCTCACTTCTATGTTTCATGATAAGATATAATATTCATTGCGAAGTGTCATGTATATCTCGTATTCACTTCAGAAGAATGTAAAAGCGGCACTTTCCCAGCTAGGAAGTAGCGCCTGCAGATGTCTACGTATCGAAGCAATTGTGTTCTAATGCTTCTCAAAACGCGATATCGCAACTCATTCCTATGTTTCATGATAAGATATAATATTCATTCCGATGTGTTATGTATTTCTCGTATTCACTTCAAAAGAATGTAAATGCGAAACTTCCTTGCTAGGAAATAGCGTTTGTAGATGTCTACGTATCGTAGCAATAGAGTTCTAATGCTTTCAAAACGCGATATCGCAACTCATTCCTATGTTTCATGATAAGATATAATATTCATTGCGAAGTGTCATGTACATCTCGTTTTCACTTCAAAAGAATGTAAATGCTAAACTTCCATTCTAGGAAATAGCGTTTGCAGATGTCCACGTATCGTAGCAATAGAGTTCTAATGCTTCCTAAAACGCGATATCGCATTTCACACCTATGTTTCATGATAAGATATAATATTCATTGCGACGTGTCATGTATACCTCGTATTCACTTCAAACGAATGTAAATGCGACACTACCATGCTAGGAAATAGCGTTTGCAGATGTCTACGTATCGTAGCAATAGAGTTCTAGTGCTTCTTAATACGCGATATCGCATCTCACTTCTATGATTCATGATAAGATATAATATTCATTGCGAAGCGTCATGTATACCTCGTATTCACTTCAAAAGAATGTAAAGGCGAAACTTCCATGCTAGGAAATAGCGTTTGCAGATGCCTACGTATCGTAGCGATAGAGCTCTAATGTTTCTTAAAACGAGATGTCGTATTTCATTTCTATGTTTCGTAATAAAGTATAATATTCATTGTGGAATGTTACGTATACCTCGTATTCACTTCAAAAGAATGTAAATGCGAAACTTCCTTGCTAGGAAATAGCGTTTGCAAATGTCTACGTATCGTAGCAATAGTGTTCTAATGCTTTCAAAACGCGATATCGCAACTCATTCCTATGTTTCATGATAAGATATAATATTCATTGCGAATTGTCATGTACATCTCGTTTTCACTTCAAAAGAATGTAAATGCTAAACTTCCATGCTAGGAAATAGCGTTTGTAGATGTCTACGTATCGTAGCAATAGAGTTCTAATGCTTTCAAAACGCGATATCGCAACTCATTCCTATGTTTCATGATAAGATATAATATTCATTGCGAAGTGTCATGTACATCTCGTTTTCACTTCAAAAGAATGTAAATGCTAAACTTCCATGCTAGGAAATAGCGTTTGTAGATGTCTACGTATCGTAGCAATAGAGTTGTAATGCTTCTTAGAACGCGATATCGCATCTCACTTCTATGTTTCATGATATGATGTAATATTCATTGCGAAGTGTCATGTATACCTCGTATTCACTTCAAAAGAATGTAAATGCGACACTTCCATGCTAGGAAACAGCGTTTGCAGATGTTTACGTATCATAGCAATATAGTTCTAATGCTTCTTAAAGCGCGATATCGCATTTCACTTCTATGTTTCATGGTAAGATATATTAATCATTGCGAAGTGTCATGTATAGCTCGTATTCACTTCAATAGAATGTAAATGCGACACTTACATGCTAGGAAATAGCGTTTGCAGATATCTACGTATCGCAGCAATAGAGTTCTAATGCTCCTTAAAACGAGATGTCGCATTTCATTTCTATGTTTCATGATAAGATATAAAATTCATTGTGAAGTGTTATGTATATCTCGTATTCACTTCAATAGAATGTAAATGTGACACTTCCATGCTAGAAAATAACGTTTGCAGATGTCTACGTTTCGTAGCAATAGAGTTCTAGTGCTTCTGAAAACGCGATATTGCATCCCATTCCTATGTTTCACGATAAGATACAATATTCATTGCGAAGTGTCATGTATACCTCGCATACACTTCAAATGAATGTAAATGCGACTATTCCTTGCTAGGAAATAGCGTTTGCAGATGTCTACGTATCGTAGCAATAGAGTTCTAATGCTTCTGAAAACGCGATATTGCATCTCATTTCTATGTTTCGCGATAAGATATAATATTCATTACGAAGTGTCATGTATACCTCGTATTCGTTCAAAAGAATGTAAATGCCAAACTTCCTTCCTAGGAAATGCGTTTCCAGATGTCTACGAATCGAAGCATTAGAGCTCTAATGATTCTGAAAACGGGATATCGCATCTCAGTTCTATGTTTCATTACATGATATAATATTCATTGCGAAGTGTTACGTATACCTCGACTACCCTTCAAAGGAATGTAAATGCTACACTTCCTTGCTAGGAAATGCGCTTACAGATGTCTACGATCGAAACAATAGAGTTCAAACGCTTCTCCAAACGCGATATCGCATCTCAATTCTATGCTTCATGATAGGATATAATATTCTTTGCGATGTGTTACGTAGACCTCGTCTACACTCCAAAATAGTGTAAATGCCACACATTCTTGCTAGGAAATGCGTTTCCAGATGTCTACATATCGAAGCAACGGAGTTGTAATGCTTCTTTTAACGCGATTACGCATATCATTTCTATGTTTCATGATATGATATAATATTCATAGCGAAGGGATATGTATATCTTGTCTACACGTCAAAAGGATGTAAATGGGACACTTCCTTGGTTGGAAATGCGTTTCCAGGTGTCTACGTATCGAAGCATTAGAATTCTAATGCTTCTTGAAACGCGATATCGCATCTCATTTCTATGTTTCATGATAAGATATAATTTTCATTGAGAATTGTTATGTATACCTCGTCGACACTTGCAAAGAATATAAATGCGACACGTCCTTGCAAGGAAATGCGATCCCAGATGTCTACGTATCGAAGCAATAGATTTCTAAAGCTTCTTAAAACGCGATATCGCATCTCATTCCTATGTTTCATGATAAGAAATAATATTCATTACGAAGGGTTATGTATACCTCATCTGCACTTCAAAGGAATGTAAATGCGACACTTCCTTGCTAGGAAATAGTGTTTGCAGATGTCCACGTATCGTAGCAATAGAGTTCTAATGTTTCTTAAATTGCCATATCGCATCTCATTTCAATGTTTCATGATAAGATATAATATTCATTGCGAACTGTCATGTATACCTCGCATACACTTCAAACCAACGTAAATGTGACACTTCCTTGCTAGGAAATAGCGTTTGCAGATGTCTACGTATCAAAGCAATAGAGTTCTAATGCTTCTTAAAACGCGATATCGCATTTCATTTCTCTGTTTCACGATAAGATATGATATTCATTGCGAAGTGTCATGTATACCTCGTATTCACATCAAAAGAATGTAATCGCGACACTTCCATGCTAGGAAATAGCGTTTGCAGATGTATAAGTATCGTAGCAATAGAGTTCTAATGCCTCTTAAAACGGGATATCGCATCTCATTGCTATTTTTCATGATAAGATATAATATTCATTGCGAAGTATTATGTATACCTCGTCTATACTCCGAATGAAAGTAAATGCCACACTTCCTTCCTGGGAAGTGCGCTTCCAGGTGTCTAGGTATCGAAGCAGTGGAGTTCTAATGCTTCTTAATACGCGATATCGCATCTCATTGCTATGTTTCATGATAAGATATAATATTCATTGCAAAGTGTCATGTATACCTCGTATTCACTTCAAAAGAATGTAAACGCGACACTTCCTTACGAGTAAGTAACGTTTCCATTTGTTTACTTATCTGAGCAATAGAGTTCTATTGCTTCATTCAACACGATGTCGCAAGTCATTTCAATGATTCATGGTAAATTGCAATGTTCTTTGCAATATGTTACATTTGTCTGCATCTAGACCTTAGAAGGATGTGAATCCTATACTTACTTGCAACAGAATATCGTTTCCAGATCTCTACGTGTCCAAGCAAGACATTTCTAATACTTCATGCAGCGCGATGTCGCATCTCATTTCAACGTTTCAATGCAAAGAATCTGTAATGATATGTCCATAATATAATTGTGCTTAACTGTTAGAGGTCTTCAATAGAATGTGAATTATATAATTCCATGCAACGGCATGGCGCTCCGTAGTGTCTGTATGTTAAAGCAATCGAGCTAGAATTCTCCATGCAATGCGCATCCCATTTCATCGTTTCAAAGTAAGAATGCTGTAATTTCTTATGCATAGCTCTATGCTTATTGTGCTTTAAAACTTCATAAGAATGTAAATTCTACAGCTCCATGCAACAGGATTGCCCTTCGTAGTGTCTACATGTCGAGACAATAGAGTACTAATGCATTATACAATGCCATGACTCATCTCATTTCAACGTTTCGAATTAAGTAAGCTGTAATCTTCTATGAAAAGCATTATAATTATCTGCTTCCACTCTGCAATAGAATGTGAATTCTATAGATCCAAGCAACAGGAGGGCAGGCTCTCCACCATCCTACTGCCTGCCCTGATGCGGGCAAAGGATTCCCAGGGCCACTCAAACCGCGACCAACATCTATCTTATACTCTAACCGATTCATCGTTATGCGTTTTCCATTAAGCTTGCCGGGATCAGTGATATTGATTCGCTCAATCTAAATTATTATTTTCTTTTTAAGTTTCTCGATTTTTTTAGTTTCTCTCACGATATCGTCTATTTCGTTGTACCTTACCCTTACGGTATGGTATATAATCTGTTGTTTGATATTTCTAGGATTTCCTCTTAATAAATGCAATGCTTCCACATATTCTCTTTCTCTTTCTCTTTAGTTACATTGTTGTTATTTTATGCTTTTCACCCTCCACATTCACTCTCTACACCATCTCGGAACAGGCGTTATACGATTACTGCAGGATGACGCCCCGGTCTCGTTACACCGAGATCGAGTGTTCTCTCTTGCATCCGTTGATTTATATATGTTATATATTGGAGAATATTTCCTCCTATCCTTTGTATTTTTCGAATGAAATTACATTGACAGAAGTACGAGCTAGTTCTGCACGCCTATTTGAAACAACATTAAATCACCTTGTTAAACAATAATATATTAAATGTGACTTGGACTTTTAAATTTGAATTTATAAGCATCTAACAGGTAAATATGTTTTTCTTACTATTCATATCATTATACATTCAGTGATTTATTGTTTGCAGTGATTTGATATATTAACTGCTTGATTATATTTTGCACTGAACTTTGCCTACCAAACATTGTTTTTACTCCTGATGGGAGTGGATAGTTCATCGTTTTATAGTCTTATATCGCATTGATTATAAAAGTAGATGACATCCTTTTTATGCAGTCATGTATAATTATGTACTGTGACGGTTTTTCCCGTTACAATCCGCAAGAAAAGGGTATATAGAACCAATAATAACGGGATATCCAGAAGTTTAGTCCGGGGTTATATCGGGGTACAGAATATCCGCGTGCTTCGGCAACGCGAAGTACAGAGCAATAAATTTCCTATCCAGCAAGTATTTCGAAGCTGCGAGGCTGGGACTTTTTGGGCGCCAGCTACTCAAGAAGTAGCAAAAACTAGTAAACCACGCAACCCGGGGAAACCCGGTGCAAGATAACCCTCGAAATTTCGAAATACTCTTTCGCTCGACTGCTTCTAGCCGAGTGCGCAAATTAGGGTCGCGGGATACTGAACTCACCGTTTCTTTCTAGATTGCCTCGACGCGGTATTACAAAAGGGTATACGACGCGCCGCGAATGACCGGGGATCACCACCCGTTATACAATACAAATTACAATACGCGATATCACAATTGCGGCAGGGAACAAATGGGACGCTTTAGCGTATAAGGACTCACGTTCTCGTTTCCAACAAGTATGGATCTCGTTCAGTCCGTCTACCTCTCTCTCTCTCTCTCTCTCTCTCTCTCTCTCTCTCTCTCTCTCTCTCTCTCTCTCTCTCCTCCGAATCGCTCCGTATAATCGCTTGCTCGGTTGCTCGCTAAGTAGTCGCTATGTCGTTCAGAAGAATAAGAGGCTGTCTTCGTGCTGGCTAGCTTATTATATAGGTTTGCTGGGGGTCTTCGGATCCCCTTAGATCCTCCTTAGGGCTCCTTGATGGGGTAGGGCCATACGCTTCGGTATTGTTCGGGGCATCGATCGGTGGATTTCGGCGATCTACCCTGATCGCCCCCTCTGGTGTGTCTAGAGGGGGTCCTCTGGATTATTTGAACTGCGGCGCGTGTCGCGCTCCGCGCTTTCCACGGCTCACCTGCAATTCCGCTGTGCATCTTGAGTTTTCCTCTCCATGGGCTCAAGGGAGGGGTAGAGGTCCTTCTCACACCCGAGAACCATCCTGTTTGTCTCCATGGACTATGGCAGCGGTCTTATCGTTGCAGAGCTCTGGATCGTATCCTTCGGGCTTCAGGGTCTCCTCTTGCTCACTTCCAGACTCCTCCACCGTCGAGCCCGTCACGCTACCTCGGCGCACAGCCCTTCCGCGAACCTGCGGTCCTATTATCCGCCGAAGAGGCGTCTTATAGGTCGCTTCTTCTATCAGCTCGCCAGTCTCATCCGTCGAACGGAGAGAGAGAAACGAACGGGGGGGGGGGGGGGGGAAGGTTCTACCATCGTATATTTCACGCTCCTCGCAAATACAGCTATCGCAATGGTCCGTGTCGCGCTTCTCGCATGGGTGGTGATCTGCGAGCTAGTCTAACCGAAGAGGAGGGGGGGGGGGGGGGGGAGCGAGCCTTGTGACGTCACCACGTCACAGTACATACAAATTTGCGATTAAGTAGCTATGTGTTCAAATTCAATTCCGAATAATGCACTAAAAAGCATCCCAGATAACAAACGGCAAGATGGTAGCGACACCATGCTGGCACTATGTTGCCACTTCCAAGGAGTGTCAACTGATTCGTAGTCATCTGTGACCGGATTCGTTAACTAAAATGCTAGAACGTGTTACCAGCACGTTCTAGACAAGCGAATCGCGCAGCACCAGCACCATGGTGACACGCGTATCATCGCTCCATTCATGAATCTCCTCAGCAATGACGCAGGATCACATTTGGCAATGGGGAACCTGTGCTTTCATACAAATTAGAACCGTTAGATGTCAGTAGATGTTCAGCATATGAGTATTGATAGACATTTTGATGGTCGTTTTCCTATATTTATAGTTATTGAGCGAGTCGTATATATTTCTTTCAATCCATCATAGACTAAAAATATTATTTATCAAAAAAATATTACTTATAAAATAAAAATTCATGCTGTTGCGTCCCTAACTTCGCCTTGTGTAATTTTTGAAATAACATGCTCTCATCGTATTTAATGTAACACTCAATTGCATGAATTTGTAACAATAAATTGAAGAAAATATATATAAAATAAGTGTGTATATTTTTATGACAAAGTAATTATCGACTTTATGGAAAAAATCGTCCTATCGAGCTAGTTTATAGAAAATAATAAAATCGAGTTCTTATATCTTTGTCTTGTGCCGGTGTATCTATTTTGGAATCAAAATAAATAAATTGCACAGTTTAGTCATTTTTCATATTTGCTTATAATTTTTATGGAAACAGCTTCCCCATTAGTAAATGTCAGCATACGCCACAACCACGCGTGTAGCTATGGTGAGCTGATAGTGTCATTGTCACGGCCGTGTGCTATATCTCGGTGCTTTAATAGTGCCGTGATACGAATGCCGCCCCAGTACTAACAGTATGCCATTTCGAAAGCTGAGTAGGAGCACTTTGTTAGCACAGTTCTGTCACGGAATTCGTTCCATCCGTTGTCATTGGCGTGCCAATCGCTGGCTGTTTGGGATATTGTAGTGCATGAGGCAGACTTGTTCCTTATCATCGTCAAGGAGATGGATTTTCACTCCCCCCCTTTTTGAATTTTTTAAATTATTGTTTGGAATTTTTGCCGTTTCTGTATCTCTATGACCGCATTGTGGATTCAACTTATGTACGATCTTTTCGGTCTTCATCTTTTGTTACATGTAATATTATATATGTGATGCACGTTTGTTATGTAATGCTCCGATTTGTAAGCCTCAGATACTTTTATTCTTTGGTAAAGCAACTTATTCGATTAATATATATTTATTAGACATAGATATAAACAATTAGAAAAATGTTATTAAAACGCTATTAAATATGTTGTTGCAATTATATATTTAAGGTCTGAAGATGTAGATGCAATTAATGTCCGATATTTTACGTGATCCAATCGACGTATCAAGTGAGGCTATGAAATATAAAAATCTTTTACTATTCTTCGACCCCTTTACATGCTACATGAATGATAAGTTCTGCAAGACAAGAAGCCTGAATTAGTGAGATATCTAGGAACATAAGTAATTTGTAAGTAACACATCTTTTCTCTTTGAAATATTTGCCTTTGCATAGAATAGAACGTATAGATATAATTGCCTGTCTTGTACCCATTTCGGTCCAATTCTATTATAGCCTTTGGGCAGAAGTAATATTGATTATACTTGATTTTTGCAATAGTTCTTTAATTAACAGATTTTATTAACCTAGAATCATCATCTGACGGATGTATCAATCTACTTTGTAGCTCCATCAGTTTCTTTTTCTGCTCGCTACTTTCCATTTTCAGTTCCGTATACTTACCCTTTATCACCATCATATATGTTGCGTAAAATTACAATAACTTTTTGTCCTCAAATTTTGCGGATATTTCAATTAAATTTCCTTTGATTAAATAAACGGAAATTAAAGAACAGTGGCACGTACCATTTCTTGGAAACGTTGTATCGTAATTTGCATCTGACTGTTTTGAAAGGCAAGCACTTTACTTAACGTTTGCAATGACTCGGTTAGCGAAGTAAAGTACTTAAAAGAATTCTACTTTCGAAATTGTTGGCTCTTGTAATTTTAAGGCAAATATATCCATCTGTCGACATCGTGAACATTGTTTTTTGGCAAAATTCCAGAAAAACAAATATACTATAAGTAAAATAATAAACACCATAATATTAAATTTAACTCTGTTCATCGTTGCCTTGTTGGACACATCCATAACAATATACAGGGTGGGGCAGTAATAATTAGCACCTCAGATATCCACGAAACTATAAGTTTCATAGAAGTTTTTGCTAATATAAAATTGCATAGTACAAAGGGGCCATCCGTTGATGAAAATAGTTTTTTTGTAAGTGGAGTTATGTTGGACATATGAAGGTTACCTTCATTTTTTAAAATGAATTGGTATGTCCATTCTTCCGTAATACGATAGAGCATTTTAAAGCAAGTATAACGATCTGTAACATGAAGGCATTGAAGGTTACAAAAAGTAAAGAAAGGCGATAATACTCACGGTTTTGATAGTAATTTGATAAAGTGAATAAACACTTTTCGAAGGGCATTTCAATAGTTTGCAGCATAAGTTAAACATGATAAGATTAGTATTGAAAAATCGGTTCGAATACGTTTGGTTAGGCTGTTCTTTGTGTCGTTCATTTTATAAGTACTGAGCTGCAGATTCCTGAGGACAGCTCACAAAATTGTTGAACTATGGAAGATTATCATTGTGAATTTGAATCAAAAGGTAATTAAATTCCATTAGATTGTAAACAGATCCCAATGTTTCATTTTAGATAGTAAGATTAAATACTCTTTACAAAACTACAAGAATGGATACATACCTTTCTGTTATTATTACTTCATAAAGAATTATATTTGCAATTATATAGTTCATTAGGATAAAAAATATTTCTCAGAAAATTCTAAATATTAAATAAAAGAATTAAGTAAAACATTTTTAATAATTACGAATATGAAAAATACTTGAACATTCCAATAGAAAGATGTCTAAACAGGAGTTAGAAAAGTCAAACATTCAATTGCAAGCAGTTGGGCAGTATTCCAATTTTTAAGAAAATTGATGAAAGTCAACCATTTTCAAGTGGTCAGAATCTTTGTCGTTTGAGCAATAAGTGAATAACAAATAACTGCATAAATTCCAGGCTTAAAAACTTATGGATTAAATCCTATGCAGACTCGTTTATGAGCGAGATACTAAATAATAATCCACACTAAGTAATCATTTTAAAACTTAAACGATTACATCTCGCGAACTATCAAAGATATCAGAAGCATGAAAAGTATGTGGTTTATCAAAAACACTTCTAAAAGAACGGACGAAGCCAATAGAAATCTTTGTTGAAGTAAGCAAGTTCTAAAGTTCTAAGCAACGCGATGGCCCTTATCTGCCTATGTTTCATAGCAAGTAAGTTCTGAATTTCTATGAAATCCGATGGAATTTCTCACTACTAACGTTTCAAAGTAAGTTCTCAAATTCTCAGTTCTACGTTTAAAATTATGTGTGTTCTATATATCTATGTAAAGTTATGGTTCCTATTAGTTGTGACGGAAATCTATATATAGTAAGTCAGGGAAGCTCGAAGGGGTTAATTATCTAAATGCTTTAAGGTGTAAAACGTATTTTAATCTAAAGCGATCTATCGTTCCAAGGTATTCGCTCACGTACAACTTTTCTTGGGCGCCAGCTGCTCAGAAAGTAGCAAAGGGGATAGACTACACGACCCCGGGAACCCTGGGGCGGAACAACCCTTGAAACTTCGAAATGCTCCTCCTCTCGACTACGCCTAGCCAAGTACACGCACTCAGGTCGCGAGATACTGAAGTCACGGCATGTTTATTTATGGTCTCGACGTGGGTTTAACTAACAAGGGCTACGGGAAACTACGCAACACGCCGCAAATTACCGGGTAGTATCTTTGGAAGTGTAGTCGAGGTATACATAATACTTCGCAATGAATATTATAACTTATCTTGAAACCCAGAAATGAGATGCGATATTGCGTTTTAGAAGCACTAGAACTCTAATGCTTCGATACGTAGATATCTGGAAACGCATTTTCCTAGCAAGGAATTGTGGCGTTTTCATTCTTTTGTAGTGTAGACGAGGTATACACATCACTTATCACCGAATATTATATCATAGCATGAAACATAGAAGTGAGATGCGATATCGCGTCTAAGAAGCATTAGAACTCCATTGCTTCGATACGTAGACATCTGGAGACACAATTGCTAGCAGGGAAGTGTGGCATTTATATTCTTTTGAAGTGAATACGAGGTATACATGACACTTCGCAATGAATATTATATCTTATCATGAAACATAGAAGTGAGATGCGATATCGCGTTTTAAGAAGCATAAGTACGCTATTGCTACGATACGTAGACATCTGCAATCGCTATTTCCCAGCATGCAAGTGTCGCATTTACATTCTTTTGAAGTGAATACGAGGTATACATGACACTTGGCAATGAATATTATATCTTATCATGAAACATAGAAGTGAGATGCGATATCGCGTTTTAAGAAGCATTAGAACTCTATTGCTACGATACGTAGACATCTGGAAACGCTATTTCCTAGCGTGGAAGTGTCGCATTTACATTCTTTTGTAGTGAATACGAGATATACATGACACTTCGCAATGAATATTATATCTTATCATGAAACATAGAAATGAGATGCGACATCTCGTTTTAAGAAGTATTAGAACTCTATTCTTTCGATACGTGGTCATCTGGAAACGCTATTTCCTAGCAAGGAAGTATCGCATTTACATTCTTTTGAAGTGAATACGAGGTATATATAACATTCCACAATGAATATTATATCTTACTACGAAACATAGAAATGAAATACGGCATCTCATTTTAAGAAGCATTAGAACACTATTGCTACGATACGTAAACATCTGCAAACAATATTTCCTCGCCAGGAAGTGTCGCATTTACATTCTTTTGAAGTGAGTATGAGGTATACATGACACTTCGCAATGAATATTATATCTTATCATGAAACATAGAAGTGAGATGCGATATCGCGTTTTATGAAGCATTAGAACTCTATTGCTACGATACGTAGATATCTGCAAACAATATTTCCTAGCAAGGAAATGTCGCATTTACATTCTCATGAAGTGAATACCAGGTATACATAACACTCCACAATGAATATTATATCTTATTACGAAACATTGAAATGAGATGCGATATCGCGATTTAAGAAGCATTAGAACTCTATTGCTTCGATACGTAGATATCTGGAAACGCTATTTCCTAGCAAGGAAGTGTCGCATTTACATTCTTTTGAAGTGAATACGAGGTATACATGACACTTCCCAATGAATATTATATCTTATCATGAAACATAGAAGTGAGATGCGATATCGCGTTTTACGAATAATTAGAACTCTATTGTTTCGACACGTAGTCATCTGGAAACGCTATTTCCTAGCAAGGAATTGTGGCATTTACATTCTTTTGAAGTGAATACGAGGTATACATGACACTTCGCAATGAATATTACATCTTATCATGAAGCATAGAAGTGAGATGCGATATCGCGGTTTAAGAAGCATTAGAACTCTATTGCTATGATACATAGACATCTGCAAACGCTACTTGCTAGCAAGGAAATGTCGCATTTACATTCTTTTGAGGTGAATAGGAGGTATACATAACACTCCACAGAGAATATTATATCTTTTCGTGAGACATAGGATTGAGATGCGATATCGTGTTTTAAGATGCATTAGAACTCTATTGCTTCGATACGTAGTCATCTACCAACGCTACTTCCTAGCAAGGAAGTGCCGCATTGACAGTCTTCTGAAGTGAATACGAGGTATTGTAACGTCAGGCGTACCGCCTGCCACCCTCCGGCGTCCACCTCATCATCCCCAGCATCCGTATCCGGAGCCCCTGCACACGGGCCACCCGCCGACTCGCCGTCCCTACAGAAGGAGACAAAGGTACGGGAGGGAAGAAGGATGCAGCATGCCGCGCCCACGCTCGATCTCCAGACACGGGGGGGAGGACTTCACCCCGTATTACGAGGGCGAGGAGCTCTCCGACACATACTGGGTCGAATCCCCAGCGATCACGAAGCCCTATACGTACTTCTCGTACATGTGGGATTAGAATAAGCACACTACTCACCTATGTACATACACACCAACACACACCTAGATTTAAGTGAATATATGTATATATTTCATGCTTGCACGGTTATGTTCCGTTGCACTCGCGCGCACACTCGACGCTCGCGGCTCACGCTTAACGCGGGCCGCGCCCCACTCTGAACGGCCGCCCCACCGCGAGGGCCGAGCGGCCGCCCTACTCCGACCATCCGCCCCACCGCGAGGGCCCAGGGACTCGCGCGCCGCGCGACCCGAGGAGGTCGCGGACGCGAGATCCGAGAGTCAGTTCCTATCTCATTTCCGAACCGAAGGGTTCCTATCTCATCTCCGAACCGGAGAGTTCCGAACTCGCCTCCGAACCGAGGAGTTCTAATCCAGCATCCGAACGATGCACTTTCGATCCGAGCAATAGGCTCATTCGCAACGAGCAATTAGCTCTAATGCATTCGTCTCTATCCATACTCCCATAGCGGAGTCCATTCGATACTTCATACTATTTCTAATTCTCATTGTAATCGTTAGTCAGTAACTTAGAATTTAGTCAAGTGTATCTAGTATAGTGAAATCATAGAATATAGTTATTTTTACCAGATTCAAAGTATCTTTATTCGAGTTCAAATACAATTCCTTAATTCTAATCCACGAGTACGCTCGCGATTATTCTAGTTCTATATCTCATCTGCGATAGTCTTGAGGCTCGACGACTAGAGCGAACTAGCGCTTAGTTGCTCCATCCTCACTTCTACCGTGTACCGAATATCTTGCGCCCAGGTCGATCCCGGTAAGCTAGAGCGAACCAACGCTTAGCCGCGCCGTACTCCGCCGAAGTTCAAGTATTCTCGATGAGCCTTGCACCTCCGACAAAGCGTACACGACGCGCGAGGAGGAGAGAGTTCATTCGTCGTCTCGCTCGGGAATACGTGGGTGATGCACCAGAATATTCAATTTCCTACGTTCGAGTCCTGGTTCCTGTGAAGGAGGTTTCCTTCGCCGCACGACCCGTACGAGTCGCCAATCGTCAGGGCCAAACGCCGATACCTGCCAGCCGGAGTCAACCCGCCTGGACGCTTATTCCCGTAGACGTACCCCCGTTCCAGCCGTACGCCGCCGCCACCCCAGTTGCGGAACCAAGGCGCTCCAGGTACCTGGAAACAGAAATCAGACAGTAGAATCAAGCCATCACAAGGTAAGTTTCGTGTTAATTACCGTTTTATCGAGTCCGAAACGCCAACGAACCCGGCCCGGACGCAATTCGCGTTATTTTCGGGAACGGTTACGACTTTGTGCCACCGTTGCGAGAGCAACCGCACCTCGGGACGTGACAGTATACATAACACTGCACAATGAATATTATATCTTATCATGAAACATAGAAATGGGATGCGATATCGCGATTTAAGAAGCATTAGAACTCTATTGCTTCGATACGTAGACATTTGCAAACGCTATTTCCTAGCAAGGAAGTGTCGCATTTCCATTCTTTTGAAATGAATACGAGGTAAGCATGACACATCGCAATGAATATTATATCATATTAGGAAACATAGAAATCAGATGCGATTTCGCAATTTAAGAAGCATTAGAACCTTATTTCTTCGATACGGAGATATCTGCAAACACTATTACCTAGCAAGGTATTGTCGCATTTACTTTTTTTTGAAGTGAATACGAGGAGTACATAAAACTGCACATTGAATATTATATCTTATCATGAAACATAGGAATGAGATGCGAAATCGCGATTTAAGAAGGATTAGAACTCTATTGCTACGATACGTAGGCATCTGCAAACGCTATTTCCTGGCAAGGAAGTGTCGCGTTTACATTCTTTTGAAGTGAATACGAGGTATACATAACACTCCACAATGAATATTATATCTTGTCAAGAAACGTAGATATGAGATGCGATATAACGATTTAAGAAGCATTTGAACTCTATTGCTTCGATACGTAGACATCTGCGAACGATATTTCCTAGCAAGGAAGTGTCGCATTTACATTCATTTCATGTATAGACGAGATATACGTAACACTGCACAATGAATATTATATCTTATCATGAAACATAGAAATGAGATGCAACATGGCGATTTAAGAAGCATTAGGGCTCTATTGCTTCGATACGTAGACATTTGCAAACGCTACTTCCTAGCAAGGGAGTGTCGCATTTACATTCATTTGAAGAGTAGACGAGATATACATAACACTGCAATATGAATATTATATCTTATCGTGAAAAGTAGAAATGAGATGCAACATGGCGATTTAAGAAGCATTAGAATTCTATTGCTTCGATACGTAGACATCTGCAAACCCTACTTCCTAGGAAGGAAGTGTAGCATTTACATTCATTTGAAGTGTATGCGAGGCATACATGACACTTCGCAATGAATATTGTATCTTATCGTGAAACATAGAACTGAGAGTTGATATCCCGTTTAAAGAAGCATTGGAAATCAATTGCTTCGATGCTTTGACATCTGGAAACGCTATTTCTTAGCAAGGGAGTGTGGCATTTACATTCTTTTGTAGTGCAGACGAAGTATACGTAACACTTTGCAATGAATATTGTATCTCATCATGAAACATAGAACTGCGATGCAACATTGCTTTTTAAGAAGCATTCGAAATCTATTGCTTCGATACGTAGATATCTGCTAACGCTACTTCCTAGCAAAGTGTACCGCCTGCCAACCTCAGACGGCGCCCGCCATACTCGACGGCCACAGATCAGCATCCGCATCTCCTCCAGCATCCGGATCCCCTACACGCTGGCAACGCGCATACTCGCCGCCACGGAACGGAGATGCGACGCCACACATACGCGAGGAAGGATTCCACTCCACGCTACGAGGATGAGGAGAGCTACGACGCCTGGAGCATCGAAAGGTAAGTTGCACGTCTTTGTAACGGGTAAATCGAGTCTTGTCCGCCGAAGAACCCAGCTCTGCGCAATTCGCTTCGATTTCGGGAACGGCTACGATAAGTGTCCACGTGACGAGCGCTTTCGCGACTTCAGGACGTGACACTTCAAAAAAATGTAACTGCGACACTTCCTTGCTAGGAAATAGCGTTTGCAGATACCTCCGTAACGAAGCAATACTGTTCTAGTGCTTCTTAAAACGAGATATCGCATCTGATTTCTATGTTTCATGATAAGTTATTATATTCATTGCGAAGTGTCATGCATACCCCGTATGCACTTCAGATGAATGTAAATGCGACACTCCCTTGCTAGGAATTAGCGTCTCAAGGTGTCTACGTATCGACGCAATAGAGCTCTAATGCTTCTCAATACGCGATATCGCATCTCATTTCTACGTTTCATGATGAGATATAATATTCATTGCAAAGTGTCATGTATACCTCGCATACACTTCAAATGAACGTAAATGTGACACTTCCTACCTAGGAAATAGCGTTTTCGGATGTCTACGTATGCAAAAAATAGAGTTCTATTGCTTCTTATAACGAGATGTTGCATATCATTTCTACGTTTCATGATATAATATTCATTGTAAAGTGTCATGTATACCTCGCATACACTTCAAATGAACGTAAATGCGACACTTCCTTGCTAGTAAAAGAGTTTGCAGATGTCTAGGTATCGTAGCAATAGAGTTCTAATGTTTCTTAAAACGCGATATCGCTCCTCATTTCTATGTTTCATGATAAGATGTAATATTCATTGTGGAGTGTTATGTATATCTCGTAATCACCTCAAAAGAATGTAAATGAGATACTTCCTTTCCAGGAAATAGCGTTTGCAGATATCTGCGTATCGTAGCAAAAGAGTTCTAATGCTTCTTAAAACGCGATATCGCATCTCATTTCTATGTTTCGTGATAAGGTATATTATTCATTTTGAAGTATCATGTATACCTCGTCTTCACTTCAAAAGAATGTAAATGCTCCACTTCCTTGCTTGTAAATAGAGTTTGCAGATGTCTACGTATCGTAGCAATAGAGTTCTAATGTTTCTTAAATCGCGATATCGCATCTCATTTCTATGTTTCATGATAAGAAATAATATTCATTGTGCAGTGTTATGTATACCACGTATTCACTTCAAAAGAATGTAAATGCAACAGTTCCTTGATAGGAAACAGCGTTTGTAGATGTCTACGTATCGTAGCAATAGAGTTCTAATACTACATAAAATGCGATATCGCGTCTCATTTCTATGTTTCGTGATAAGGTATATTATTCATTGCGAAATGTCATGTATACCTAGTATTCACTTCAAAAGGATGTAAATGCGACACTTCCATGCTAGGAAATATTGTTTGCAGATGTCTACGTATCGTAGGATTAGAGTTCTATTGCTTCTCAAAACGCGATATAGCACTTCATTTCTATGTTTCGTGATAAGATATAATATCCATTGCGAAGTGTCATGCATATCTCGTATTCACTTCAATGGAATGTAAATGCGACACTTTCTTGCTAGGAAATAACGTTTGCAGATGTCTACGTATATTAGCAGTAGAGTTCTAATGCTTCTCAAAATGCGATATCGCATCTCATTCCTGTGTTTCATTTTAAGCTATAATACTCATTGCGAAGTGTCATGTATAACTCGTATTCACTTCAAGGGAATGTAAATGCGACACTTCCATGCTAGGAAATAGCTTTTGCAGATGTCTACGTATCGTAGCAATAGAGTTCTAATGCTTCCTAAAACGCGATATCGCATTTCACTTCTATGTTTCATGATAAGATATAATATTCATTTCGGAGTGTTATGTATACCTCGTATTCACTTCAAGAGAACGTAAATGCGACACTTCCTTGCTAGGAAATATTGTTTGCATATGTCTACGTATCGTAGCAATAGAGTTACAATGCTTCTTAAAACGCGATGTCGCATTTTATTTCTACGTTTCGTGATAAGATATAATATTCATTGTGGAGTGTTATGTATAACTAGTATTCACTTCGAAAGAATGTAAATGCGACACTCCCATGCTAGGAGATTACGTTTGCAGATGTCTACGTATATTAGCAATAGAGTTCTAATGCTTCTCAAAACGCGATATCGCATCTCATTCCTATGTTTCATTATAAGCTATAATGCTCATTGCGAAGTGTCATGTATACCTCGTATTCACTTCATGAGAATGTAAATGCGACGCTTCCATGCTAGGAAATAGCGTTTGCAGATGTCTACGTATCGTAGCAATAGAGTTCTAATGCTTCTTAAAACGCGATATCGAATCTCACTTCTATGTTTCGAGATAAAATATAATATTCATTGCGAAGTGTCATGTGTACCTCCTATTAATTTCAAAAGAATGTATATGCGGAATTTCCATGCTAGGAAATAGCGTTTGCAGATGTCTACGTATCGTAGCAATAGAGTTCTAATGCTTCTTAAAACGCGATATCGCATCTCACTTCTATGTTTCATGTTAAGATATAATATTAATTGCGAAGTGTCATGTATACCTCGTGCTAACTTCAAAGGAATGTAAATGCGACACTTCCTTGCTAGGAAATAGCGTTTCCAGATGTCTACGTACCGAAGAAATGCAGCTCTAATGCTCCTTAAAACGACATGTCGCATCTCATTTCTATGTTTCATGATAAGATATAATATTCATTGCGAAGACTCATGTATACCTCATACTCACTTCAAAAGAATGTAAATGCGACACATCCTCGCTAGGAAATAGCGTTTCCAGGTGTCAACGTATCGTAGCAATACATTTCTAATGCTTCTTAAACCGGTGATATCGCATCTCACTTCTATGTTTCATGATAAGATACAATTTTCATTGCGAAGTGTCATGTATACCTTTGCATTCTCTTCAAAAGAATGTAAATGCGACACTTACTTGCTAGGAAATAGCGTTCGCAGATCTCTACGTATCGAAGCAATAGAGTTCTAGTGATTCTTAAAACGCGATATCGCATCTCATTTCTAGTTTTCATGATAAGCTATAATATTCATTGCGAAGTGTCATGTATACCACGTATTCACTTCAAAAGAATGTAAATGCGACTATTCCTTGCTAGGAAATAGCGTTTGCAGATGTCTACGTATCGTAGCCATAGATTTCTAATGCTGCTTAAATCCTGATATCGCATCTCATTTCTATGTTTCGCGATAAGTTACAATGTTCATTGCGAAGTTTCATGTGTACCTCGTATTCACTTCACAAGAATGTAAATGCGACACTTCCATGCTAGGAAATAGCGTTTGGAGATGTCTATGTAACGTAGCAATAGGGTTCTAATGCTTCTCAAAACGCGCAAACGCATCTCATTTCTATGCTTCATGATAGGATATAATATTCATTGCGAAGTGTCGTGTATACCCCGTACTCGCTTCAAAGAAAGTAAGTGCGGCAGTTCCTTGCTAGGAAATAGCGTTTGCAGATGTCTACGTATCGTAGCAATAGTGTTCTAATGCTTCTTAAATCGCGATATCGCATCTCATTTCTATGTTTCTTGATAAGTTATAATATTCACTGCGAAGTGTCATGTATACCTCGTATTCACTCCAAATGAATGGAAATACGACACTTCTATGCCAGGAAATAGCGTTTGCAGATGTCTCCGCATCGAGGCAATAGGGTTCAAATGCTTCTTAAATCGCGATATCGCATCTCATTTCTATGTTTCGTGATAAGTTATAATATTCATTGCGAAGTGTCATGTATATTTCGTATTCACCTCAAGAGAATGTAAATGCGACACTTCCTTGCTAGGAAATAGCGTACGCAGATGTCTGCGTATCGAAGCAATAGAGTTCTAATGGTTCCTATAACGCGATATCGCATCTCACTTCTATGTTTCATGATAAGATAT